>NW_025727751.1:0-34287 GCF_021461385.2 Schistocerca piceifrons
CCTTTTGTATTAAATTCGGATGCAATTTCTGTGTTTCATCGTCACTAAGAAGGTCCAAGGGAAACAGTAAACTTGAAGTGAAGCATCGGAATCTGTAACTGGACTCACAGGAGAGGTTCAAATCATAGTAAGTTAGAGTGTCGTTCCTCTTGTACTTAAGTCGGCATTGGGGCTTTTGTGTTAAATTAGGATGCAATTTCTGTGTTTCATCGTCAATAAGAAGGTCCAGGAATCTAAAACTGGACTCACAATAGAGGTTCAAAACATAGAAATTTAGAGTGTCCGTCCTCTTGTACTTAAGTCGGCAATGTGCCCTATGTATTAAATTCGGATGCAATTTCTGTGTTTCATCGTCAATAAGAAAGTCCAAGGGATACAGTAAACCTGAAGTGAAGCATCGGAATCTAAAACTGGACTCACAGGAGAGGTTCAAATCATAGAGAGTTTGAGTGTCGGTACTCTTGTATTCAAGTCGGCATTGTGCCTTTTTGTATTAAATTCGGATGCAATTTCTGTGTTTCATCATCAATAAGAAGGTCCAAGGGATACAGTAAACCTGAAGTGAAACATCGCAATCTAAAACTGGACTCACAATAGAGGTTCAAAACATAGAAAGTTAGAGTGTCCGTCCACTTGTACTTAAGTCGACATTGTGCCCTTTGTATTAAATTCGGATGCAATTTCTGTGTCATCCTCAATAAGAAAGTCCAAGGGATACAGTAAACCTGAAGTGAAGCATCGGAATCTAAAACTGGTTTCACAGGAGAGGTTCAAATCATAGAAAGTTAGAGTGTCAGTCCTCTTGTTCTTAAGTCCTCATTGTGCCTTTTGTATTAAATTCGGGTGCAATTTCTGTGTTTCATCGTCACTAAGAAGGTCCAAGGGAAACAGTAAACTTGAAGTGAAGCATCGGAATCTGTAACTGGACTCACAGGAGAGGTTCAAATCATAGTAAGTTAGAGTGTCGTTCCTCTTGTACTTAAGTCGGCATTGGGGCTTTTGTGTTAAATTAGGATGCAATTTCTGTGTTTCATCGTCAATAAGAAGGTCCATGGAATCTAAAACTGGACTCACAATAGAGGTTCAAAACATAGAAATTTAGAGTGTCCGTCCTCTTGTACTTAAGTCGGCAATGTGCCCTATGTATTAAATTCGGATGCAATTTCTGTGTTTCATCGTCAATAAGAAAGTCCAAGGGATACAGTAAACCTGAAGTGAAGCATCGGAATCTAAAACTGAACTCACAGGAGATTTTCAAATCATAGAAAGTTGGAGTGTCAGTCCTCTTGTACTCAAGTCGGCATTGTGCCTTTTGTATTCTATTCGGATGCAATTTCTGTGTTTCATCGTCAACAAGAAGGTCCAGGAATCAAAAACTGGACTCACAATAGAGGTTCAAAACATAGAAATTTAGAGTGTCCGTCCTCTTGTACTTAAGTCGGCATTGTGAACTTTGTATTAAATTCAGATGCAATTTCTGTGTTTCATCGTCAATAAGAAAGTCCAAGGGATACAGTAAACCTGAAGTGAAGCATCGGAATCTAAAACTTGCTTCACAGGAGAGGTTCAAATCATAGAAAGTTAGAGTGTCCGTCCTCTTGTACTTAAGTTGGCATTGTGCCTTTTGTATTAAATTCGGATGCAATTTCTGTGCTTCATCGTTAAAAAGAAGGTCCAAGGGATACAGTAAACCTGTAGTGAAGCATCGGAATCTAAATCTGGACTCACAGGAGAGGTTCAAAGCATAGAAAGTTAGAGTGTCAGTCCTCTTGTACTTAAGTCGGCATTGGGCCTATTGTATTAAATCGGATGCAATTTCTGTGTTTCATCATCAATAAGAAGGTCCAAGGGATACAGTAAACCAGAAGTGAAGCATCGGGAGCTAAAACTGGACTCACAGGAGATTTACAAATCATAGAAATTTGGAGTGTCAATCCTCTTGTACTGAAGTCGGCATTGTGCCTTTTGTATTATATTCGGATTCAATCTCTGTGTTTCATCGTCAATAAGAAGGTCAAAGGGATACAGTAAACCTGAAATGAAGCATCAGAATCTAAAACTGGTCTCACAGGAGAGGTTCAAATCATAGAAAGTTAAAGTGTCAGTCCTCTTGTACGTTAGTCGGCATTGTGCCTTTGAATTAAATTCGATGCAATTTCTGTGTTTCATCGTCAATAAGAAGGTCCAAGGGATACAGTAAACCTGAAGTGAAGCATCGGATTCTAAAACTGGACTCACAAGAGAATTTCAAATCATAGAAAGTTAGAGTGTCAGTCCTCTTGTACTTAAGTCGTCATTGTTCCGTTTGTACTTAATTCGGATGCAATATCTGTCTTTCATCGTCAATAAGCAGGTCCAAGGGAAACAGTAAACCTGAAGTGAAGCATCGGAATCTAAAACTGGACTCACAGGAGAGGTTCAAATCATAGAGTGTTAGAGTGTCAGTCCTCTTGTACTTAAATCGGCATTGTGCCTTTTGTATTAAATTCGGATGCAATTTCTGTGTTTCATCGTCAATAAGAAGGTCCAAGGGATACAGTAAACCTGAAGTGAAGCATCGGAATCCAAAACTGGAGTCACAATAGAGGTTCAAAACATAGAAAGTTAGATTGCTGTCCATTTGTACTTAAGTCGGCATTGTGCCTTTTGTATTCAATTCGGATGCAATTTCTGTGTTTCATCGTCAATAAGATGGTCCAAGGGAAACAGTAAACCTGAAGTGAAGCATCGGAATCTAAAACTGAACTTACAGGAGAGGTTCAAATCATAGAGAGTTAGAGTGTCAGTCCTCTTGTACTCAAGTCGGCATTGTTCCTTTTGTTTTAAATTCGGATGCAATTTCTGTGTTTCATCATCAACAAGAAGGGCCAAGGGATACAGTAAACCTGAAGTGAAGCATCGGAATCCAAAACTGGACTCACAGGAGAGGTTCAAATCATAGAGAGTTAGAAAGTCAGTTCTCTTGTACTCAAGTCGGCATTGTGAATTGTATTAAATTCGGATGCAATTTCTGTGTTTCATCGTCAATAAGAAGGTCCAATTGATACAGTAAACCTGAAGTGAAGCATCGGAATCTAAAACTTGTTTCACAGGAGAGGATCAAATCATAGAAAGTTAGAGTGTCCGTCCTCTTGTACTTAAGTCGGCATTGTGCCTTTTGTATTAAATTCGGATGCAATTTCTGTGTTTCATCGTCACTAAGAAGGTCCAAGGGAAACAGTAAACCTGAAGTGAAGCATCGGAATCTGAAACTGGACTCACAGGAGAGGTTCAAATCATAGAAAGTTAGAGTGTCAGTCTTCTTGTACTTAAGTCGGCATTGTGCCTTTTGTATTAAATTCGGATGCAATTTCTGTGTTTCATCGTCATTAAGAAGGTCCAAGGGATACAGTAAACCTGAAGTGAAGCATCTGAATCTAAAACTGGACTCACTGGAGAGGTTCAAATCATAGAATGTTAGACTGTCGTTCCTCTTGTACTTAGGTCGGCATTGGGCTTCTTGTATTAAATTCGGATGCAATTTTTGTGTTTCATCGTCAATAAGAAGGTCCAAGGGATACAGTACACCTGAAGTGAAGCATCGGGAGCTAAAACTGGACTCACAGGAGATTTACAAATCATAGAAATTTGGAATGTCAAACCTCTTCTACTGAAGTCGGCATTGTGCCTTTTGTATTAAATTCGGATTCAATCTCTGTGTTTCATCGTCAATAAGAAGGTCAAAGGGATACAGTAAACCTGAAATGAAGCATCGGAATCTAAAACGTGCTTCACAGGAGAGGTTCAAATCATAGAAAGTTAGAGTGTCCGTCCTCTTGTACTAAAGTTGGCATTGTGCCTTTTGTATTAAATTCGGATGCAATTTCTGTGCTTCATCGTTAAAAAGAAGGTCCAAGGGATACAGTAAACCTGTAGTGAAGCATCGGAATCTAAATCTGGACTCACAGGAGAGGTTCAAAGCATAGAAAGTTAGAGTGTCAGTCCTCTTGTACTTAAGTCGGCATTGGGCCTATTGTATTAAATCGGATGCAATTTCTGTGTTTCATCATCAATAAGAAGGTCCAAGGGATACAGTAAACCAGAAGTGAAGCATCGGGCGCTAAAACTGGACTCACAGGAGATTTACAAATCATAGAAATTTGGAGTGTCAATCCTCTTGTACTGAAGTCGGCATTGTGCCTTTTGTATTAAATTCGGATTCAATCTCTGTGTTTCATCGTCAATAAGAAGGTCAAAGGGATACAGTAAACCTGAAATGAAGCATCAGAATCTAAAACTGGTCTCACAGGAGAGGTTCAAATCATAGAAAGTTAAAGTGTCAGTCCTCTTGTACGTTAGTCGGCATTGTGCCTTTGAATTAAATTCGATGCAATTTCTGTGTTTCATCGTCAATAAGAAGGTCCAAGGGATACAGTAAACCTGAAGTGAAGCATCGGATTCTAAAACTGGACTCACAAGAGAATTTCAAATCATAGAAAGTTAGAGTGTCAGTCCTCTTGTACTTAAGTCGTCATTGTTCCGTTTGTACTTAATTCGGATGCAATATCTGTCTTTCATCGTCAATAGGCAGGTCCAAGGGAAACAGTAAACCTGAATTGAAGCATCGGAATCTAAAACTGGACTCACAGGAGAGGTTCAAATCATAGAGTGTTAGAGTGTCAGTCCTCTTGTACTTAAGTCGGCATTGTGCCTTTTGTATTAAATTCGGATGCAATTTCTGTGTTTCATCGTCAATAAGATGGTCCAAGGGAAACAGTAAACCTGAAGTGAAGCATCGGAATCTAAAACTTAACTTACAGGAGAGGTTCAAATCACAGAGAGTTAGAGTGTCAGTCCTCTTGTACTCAAGTCGGCATTGTTCCTTTTGTTTTAAATTCGGATGCAATTTCTGTGTTTCATCATCAACAAGAAGGGCCAAGGGATACAGTAAACCTGAAGTGAAGCATCGGAATCTAAAACTGGACTCACAGGAGAGGTTCACATCATAGAGAGTTAGAAAGTCAGTTCTCTTGTACTCAAGTCGGCATTGTGAATTGTATTAAATTCGGATGCAATTTCTGTGTTTCATCGTCAATAAGAAGGTCCAAGGGATACAGTAAACCTGAAGTGAAGCATCGGAATCTAAAACTTGTTTCACAGGAGAGGATCAAATCATAGAAAGTTAGAGTGTCCGTCCTCTTGTACTTAAGTCGGCATTGTGCCTTTTGTATTAAATTCGGATGCAATTTCTGTGTTTCATCGTCACTAAGAAGGTCCAAGGGAAACAGTAAACCTGAAGTGAAGCATCGGAATCTGAAACTGGACTCACAGGAGAGGTTCAAATCATAGAAAGTTAGAGTGTCAGTCTTCTTGTACTTAAGTCGGCATTGTGCCTTTTGTATTAAATTCGGATGCAATTTCTGTGTTTCATCGTCATTAAGAAGGTCCAAGGGATACAGTAAACCTGAAGTGAAGCATCTGAATCTAAAACTGGACTCACTGGAGAGGTTCAAATCATAGAAAGTTAGACTGTCGTTCCTCTTGTACTTAAGTCGGCATTGGGCTTCTTGTATTAAATTCGGATGCAATTTTTGTGTTTCATCGTCAATAAGAAGGTCCAAGGGATACAGTAAACCTGAAGTGAAGCATCGGGAGCTAAAACTGGACTCACAGGAGATTTACAAATCATAGAAATTTGGAATGTCAATCCTCTTCTACTGAAGTCGGCATTGTGCCTTTTGTATTAAATTCGGATTCAATCTCTGTGTTTCATCGTCAATAAGAAGGTCAAAGGGATACAGTAAACCTGAAATGAAGCATCGGAATCTAAAACTGGACTCACAGGAGAGGTTCAAATCATAGAATGTTAGAGTATAGGTCCTCTTGTACTTAAGTCGGCATTGTGCCCTTTGTATTAAATTCGGATGCAATTTCTGTGCTTCTTCGTTAATAAGAAGGTCCAAGGGATACAGTAAACCAGTAGTGAAGCATCGGAATCTAAAACTGGACTCAAAGGAGAGGTTCAAATCATAGAAAATTAGAGTGTCAGTCCTCTTATACTTAAGTCGGCATTGGGCCTTTTGTATTAAATTCGGATGCAATTTCTGTGTTTCATCGTCAATAAGAAGGTCCAAGGGAAACAGTAAACCTGAAGTGAAGCATCGGAATCTAAAACTGGACTCACAGGGGAGGTTCAAATCATAGAGAGTCAGAGTGTCAGTCCTCCTGTACTTATGTCGGCATTGTGCCTTTTATATTAAATTCGGATGCAATTTCTGTGTTTCATCGTCAATAAGAAGGTCCAAGGGATACAGTAAACCTGAAGTGAAGCATCGGAATCTAAAACTGGACTCACAATAGAGGTTCAAAACTTACAAACTTAGAGTGTCCGTCCACTTGTACTTACGTCGGCATTGTGCCTTTTGTATTAAATTCGGATGCAATTTCTGTGTTTTACCGTCAATAAGAAAGTCCAAGGGATACAGAAAACCTGAAGTGAAGCATCGGAATCTAAAACTGGTTTCACAGGAGAGGTTCAAATCATAGAAAGTTAGAGTGTCAGTCCTCCTGTACTTATGTCGGCATTTTGGCTTTTGTATTAAATTCGGATGCAATTTCTGTGTTTCATCGTCACTAAGAAGGTCCAAGGGAAACAGTAAACCTGAAGTGAAGCATCGGAATCTGAAACTGGACTCACAGGAGAGGTTCAAATCATAGAAAGTTAGAGTGTCAGTCTTCTTGTACTTAAGTCGGCATTGTGCCTTTTGTATTAAATTCGGATGCAATTTCTGTGTTTCATCGTCAATAAGAAGGTCCGAGGGATACAGTAAACCAGAAGTGAAGCATCGGGAGCTAAAACTGGACTCACAGGAGATTTAGAAATCACAGAAATTTGGAGTAACATTCCTCTTCTACTGAGGTCGGCATTGTGCCTTTTGTATTAAATTCGGATTCAATCTCTGTGTTTCATCGTCAATAAGAAGGTCAAAGGGATACAGTAAACCTGAAATGAAGCATCGGAATCTAAAACTGGACTCACAGGAGAGGTTCAAATCATAGAAAGTTAGAGTGTCAGTCCTCTTGTACTTAAGTTGGCATTGTGCCCTTTGTATTAAATTCGGATGCAATTTCTGTGCTTCATCGTTAAAAAGAACGTCCAAGGGATACAGTAAACCTGTAGTGAAGCATCAGAATCTAAATCTGGACTCACAGGAGAGGTTCAAAGCATAGAAAGTTAGAGTGTCAGTCCTCTTGTACTTAAGTCGGCATTGGGCTTTTGCATTATATTCGGATGCAATTTCTGTGTTTCATCATCAATAAGAAGGTCCAAGGGATACAGTAAACCAGAAGTGAAGCATCGGGAGCTACAACTGGACTCACAAGAGATTTACAAATCTTAGAAATTTGGAGTGTCAATCCTCTTGTACTGAAGTCGGCATTGTGCCTTTTGTATTAAATTCGGATTCAATCTCTGTGTTTCATCGTCAATAAGAAGGTCAAAGGGATACAGTAAACCTGAAATGAAGCATCGGAATTAAAACTGGACTCACAGGAGAGGTTCAAATCATAGAAAGTTAGAGTGTCAGTCCTCTTGTACTTAAGTTGGCATTGTGCCCTTTGTATTAAATTCGGTTGCAATTTCTGTGCTTCATCGTTAAAAAGAAGGTCCAAGGGATACAGTAAACCTGAAGTGAAGCATCGGAATCTAAAACTGGACTCACAGGAGAGGTTCAAATCATAGAAAGTTAGAGTGTCAGTCTTCTTGTACTTAAGTCGGCATTGTGCCTTTTGTATTAAATTCGGATGCAATTTCTGTGTTTCATCGTCAACAAGAAAGTCCAAGGGAATCAGTAAACCTGAAGTGAAGCATCGGAATCTAAAACTGGACTCACAGGAGAGGTTCAAATCATAGAGAGTTAGAGTGTCAGTCCTCTTGTACTTAAGTCGGCATTGTGCCTTTTGTATTAAATTCGGATGCAATATCTGTGTTTCATCGTCAATAAGAAGGTCCAAGGGATACAGTAAACCTGAAGTAAAGCATCGGAATCTAAAACTGGACTCACAATAGAGGTTCAAAACTTAGAAAGTTAGAGTGTCAGTCCTCTTGTACTTAAGTCGGCGTTTTGTCTTTTGTATTAAATTCGGATGCAATTTCTGTGCTTTATCGTCACTAAGAAGGTCCAAGGGAAACAGTAAACCTGAAGTGAAGCATCGGAATCTGAAACTGGACTCACAGGAGATTTTCAAATCATAGAAAGTTAGAGTGTCAGTCTTCTTGTACTTAAGTCGGCATTGTGCCTTTTGTATTAAATTCGGATGCAATTCCTGTGTTTCATCGTCAATAAGAAGGACCAAGGGATACAGTAAACCAGAAGTGAAGCATCGGGAGCTGAAACTGGACTCAAAGGTGATTTAGAAATCATAGAAATTTGGAGTGTCAATCCTCTTGTACTGAAGTCGGCATTGTGCCTTTTGTTTTAAATTCGGATCCAATCTCTGTGTTTCATCGTCAATAAAAGGTCAAAGGGATACAGTAAACCTGAAATGAAGCATCGGAATCTAAATCTGGACTCACAGGAGAGGTTCAAATCATAGTAAGTTAGAGTGTCAGTCCTCTTGTACTTAAGTTGGCATTGTGCCCTTTGTATTAAATTCGGATGCAATTTCTGTGCTTCATCGTTAAAAAGAAGGTCCAAGGGATACAGTAAACCTGAAGTGAAGCATCGGAATCTAAAACTGGAGTCACAATAGAGGTTCAAAACATAGAAAGTTAGAGTGTCCGTCCACTTGTACTTAAGTCGGCATTGTGCCCTTTATATTAAATTCGGATGCAATTTCTGTGTTTCATCCTCAATAAGAAAGTCCAAGGGATACAGTAAACCTGAAGTGAAGCATCGGAATCTAAAACTGGTTTCACGGGAGAGGTTGAAATCATAGAAAGTTAGAGTGTCAGTCCACTTGTACTTAAGTCGGCATTGTGCCTTTTGTATTAAATTCGGATGCCATTTCTGTGTTTCATCGTCACTAAGAAGGTCCAAGGGAAACAGTAAACTTGAAGTGAAGCATCGGAATCTGACACTGGACTCACAGGAGAGGTTCAAATCATAGAAACTTAGAGTGTCGTTCCTCTTGTACTTAAGTCGGCATTGGGCCTTTTGTATTAAATTCGGATGCGTTTCTGTGTTTCATCGTCAATAAGAAGGTCCAAGGGATACAGTAAACCTGAAGTGAAGCATCGGAATCTAAAACTGAACTCACAGGAGATTTTCAAATCATAGAAAGTTGGAGTGTCAGTCCTCTTGTACTTAAGTCGGCATTGTGCCTATTGTATGCAATTCGGATGCAATTTCTGTGTTTCATCGCCAATAAGAAGGTCCAAGGGATACAGTAAACCTGAAGTGAAGCATCGGAATCAAAACTGGACTCACAGGAGAGGTTCAAATCATAGAAAGGTAGAGTGTCAGTCCGCTTGTAGTTAAGTCGGCATTGTGCCTTTTTTATTAAATTCGGATGCAATATCTGTGTTTCATCGTCAATAAGAAGGTCCAAGGGATACAGAAAACCTGAAGTGAAGCATCGGAATCTAGAACTGGACTCACAGGAGTGGTTCAAATCATAGAAAGTTAGAGTGTCAGTCCTCTTGTACTTAAGTCGGCATTGTGCCTTTTGTATTACATTCGGATGCAATTTCTGTGTTTCAGCGTCATTAAGAAGGTCCAAGGGAAACAGTAAACCTGAAGTGTAGCATCGGAATCTAAAACTGGACTCACAGGAGAGGTTCAAATCATAGAAAGTTAGAGTGTCAGTCCTCTTGTACTCAAGTCGGCATTGTGCCTTTTGTATTAAATTCGGATGCAATTTCTGTGTTTCATCGTCAATAAGAAGGTCCAAGGGATACAATAAACCTGAAGTGAAGCATCGGAATCTAAAACTGGACTGACAATAGAGGTTCAAAACATAGAAATTTAGAGTGTCCGTCCACTTGTACTTAAGTCAGCGTTGTGCCCTTTGTATTCAATTCGGATGCAATTTCTGTGTTTCATCGTCAATAAGAAAGTCCAAGGGATACAGTAAACCTGAAGTGAAGCATCGGAATCTAAAACATGTTTCACAGGAGAGGTTCAAATCATAGAAAGTTAGAGTGTCCGTCCTCTTGTACTTAAGTCGGCATTGTGCCTTTTGTATTAAATTCGGATGCAATTTCTGTGTTTCATCGTCACTAAGAAGGTCCAAGGGATACAGTAAACCTGAAGTGAAGCATCGGAATCTAAAACTGGACTCACAGGAGAGGTTCAAATCATAGAAAGGTAGAGTGTCAGTCCGCTTGTAGTTAAGTCGGCATTGTGCCTTTTTTATTAAATTCGGATGCAATTTCTGTGTTTCATCGTCAATAAGAAGGTCCAAGGGGTACAGTAAATCTGAAGTGAAGCATCGGAATCTAAAACTGGACTCACAAGAGAGGTTCAAATCATAGAAAGTAAGAGTGACGGTCCTCTTGTACTTAAGTCGTCATTGTTCCGTTTGTACTTAATTCGGATGCAATATCTGTCTTTCATCGTCAATAAGCAGGTCCAAGGGATACAGTAAACCTGAAGTGAAGCATCGGAATCTAAAACTGGACTCAGAGGAGAGGTTCAAATCATAGAGAGTTAGAGTGTCAGTCCTCTTGTACTTAAGTCGGCATTGTGCCTTTTGTATTAAATTCGGATGCAATTTCTGTGTTTCATCGTCACTAAGAAGGTCCAAGGGATACAGTAAACTTGAAGTGAAGCATCTTAATCTGACACTGGACTCACAGGAGAGGTTCAAATCATAGAAAAGTAGACTGTCGTTCCTCTTGTACTTAAGTCGGCATTGGGCCTTTTGTATTAAATTCGGATGCAATTTCTGTGTTTCATCGTCAATAAGAAAGTCCAAGGGATACAGTAAACCTGAAGTGAAGCATCGGAATCCAAAACTTGTTTCACAGGAGAGGTTCAAATCATAGAAAGTTAGAGTGTACGTCCTCTTGTACTTAAGTCGGCATTGTGCCTTTTGTATTAAATTCGGATGCAATTTCTGTGTTTCATCGTCACTAAGAAGGTCCAAGGGAAACAGTAAACCCGAAGTGAGGCATCAGAATCTGAAACTGAACTCACAGGAGAGGTTGAAATCATAGAAAGAATGTCAGTCTTCTTGTTCTTAAGTCGGCATTGTGCCTTTTGTTTTAAATTCGGATGCAATTTCTGTGTTTCATCGTCAATAAGAAGGTCCAAGGGATACAGTAAACCTGAAGTGAAGCATCGGAATCTAAAACTGGAATCACAGGAGAGGTTCAAATCATAGAAAGGTAGAGTGTCAGTCCGCTTGTAGTTAAGTCGGCATTGTGCCTTTTTTATTAAATTCGGATGCAATTTCTGTGTTTCATCGTCAATAAGAAGGTCCAAGGGGTACAGTAAATCTGAAGTGAAGCATCGGAATCTAAAACTGGACTCACAAGTGAGGTTCAAATCATAGAAAGTTAGAGTGACGGTCCTCTTGTACTTAAGTCGTCATTGTTCCGTTTGTACTTAATTCGGATGCAATATCTGTCTTTCATCGTCAATAAGCAGGTCCAAGGGATACAGTAAACCGGAAGTGAAGCATCGGAACCTAAAACTGGACTCACAGGAGAGGTTCAAATCATAGAGAGTTAGAGTGTCAGTCCTCTTGTACTTAAGTCGGCATTGTGCCTTTTGTATTAAATTCGGATGCAATTTCTGTGTTTCATCGTCACTAAGAAGGTCCAAGGGAAACAGTAAACTTGAATTGAAGCATCGGAATCTGACACTGGACTCACTGGAGAGGTTCGAATCATAGAAAGTTAGAGTGTCGTTCCTCTTGTACTTAAGTCGGCATTGGGCCTTTTGTATTAAGTTCGGATGCAATTTCTGTGTTTCATCGTCAATAAGAAGGTCCAAGGGATACAGTAAACCTGAAGTGAAGCATCGGAATCTAAAACTGAACTCACAGGAGATTTTCAAATCATAGAAAGTTGGAGTGTCAGTCCTCTTGTACTTAAGTCGGCATTGTGCCTATTGTATGCAATTCGGATGCAATTTTTGTGTTTCATCGTCAATAAGAAGGTCCAAGGGATACAGTAAACCTGAAGTGAAGCATCGGAATCTAAAACTGGACTCACAGGAGAGGTTCAAATCATAGAAAGGTAGAGTGTCAGTCCGCTTGTAGTTAAGTCCGCATTGTGCCTTTTTCATTAAATTCGGATGCAATTTCTGTGTTTCATCGTCAATAAGAAGGTCCAAGGGATACAGAAAACCTGAAGTGAAGCATCGGACGCTAAAACTGTTCTCACAGGAGAGGTTCAAATCATATAAAGTTAGAGTGTCAGTCTTCTTGTACTTAAGTCGACATTGTGCCTTTTGTATTACATTCGGATGCAATTTCTGTGTTTCATCGTCAATAAGAAAGTCCAAGGGAAACAGTAAACCTGAAGTGAAGCATCGGAATCTAAAACTGGACTCACAGGAGAGGTTCAAATCATAGAGAGTTAGAGTGTCATTCCTCTTGTACTTAAGTCGGCATTGTGCCTTTTGTATTAAATTCGGATGCAATTTCTGTGTTTCATCGTCAATAAGAAGATCCAAGGGATACAATAAACCTGAAGCGAAGCATCGGAATCTAAAACTGGACTCACAATAGAGGTTCAAAACATAGAAATTTAGAGTGTCCGTCCACTTGTACTTAAGTCGGCATTGTGCCCTTTGTATTAAATTCGGATGCAATTTCTGTGATTCATCGTCAATAAGATAGTCCAAGGATACAGTAAACCTAAGGTGAAGCATCGGAATCTAAAACTTGTTTCACAGGAGAGGTTCAAATCATAGAAAGTTAGAGTGTCCGTCCTCTTGTACTTAAGTCGGCATTGTGCCTTTTTTATATTAAATTCGGATGCAATTTCTGTGTTTCATTGTCACTAAGAAGGTCGAAGAGAAACAGTAAACCTGAAGTGAAGCATCGGAATCTGAAACTGGACTCACAGGAGAGGTTCAAATCATAGAAAGTTAGAGTGTCAGTCTTCTTGTACTTAAGTCGGCATTGTGCCTTTTGTATTAAATTCGGATGCAATTTCTGTGTTTCATCGTCAATAAGAAGGTCCAAGGGATACAGTAAACCTGAAGTGAAGCATATGAATCAAAAACAGGACTCACAGGAGAGGTTCAAATCATAGAAAGTTATAGTGTCGTTCCTCTTGTACTTAAGTTGGCTTTGGGCTTTTTGTATTAAATTCGGATGCAATTTCTGTGTTTCATCGTCAATAAGAAGGTCCAAGGGATACAGTAAACCTGAAGTGAAGCATCGGAATCTAAAACTGAACTCACAGGAGATTTTCAAATCATAGAAAGTTGGAGTGTCAGTCCTCTTGTACTTAAGTCGGCATTGTGCCTATTGTATTCAATTCGGATGCAATTTCTGTGATTCATCGTCAATAAGAAGGTCTAAGGGATACAGTAAACCTGAAGTGAAGCATCGGAATCTAAAACTGGACTCACAGGAGAGGTTCAAATCATAGAAAGTTAGAGTGTCAGTCCGCTTGTACGTAAGTCGGCATTGTGCCTTTTGTATTAAATTCGGATGCTATTTATGTGTTTCATCGTCAAAAAGAAGGTCCAAGGGATACAGTAAACCTGAAGTGAAGCATCGGAATCTAAAATTGGACTCACAGGAGAGGTTCAAATCATAGAAAGTTAGAGTGTCAGTCTTCTTGTACTTAAGTCGGCATTGTGAATTTTGTATTAAATTCGGATGCAATTGCTGTGTTTCATCGTCAACAAGAAGGTACAAGGGATACAGTAAACCTGAAGTGAAGCATCTGAATCTAAAACTGGACTCACAGGAGAGGTTCAAATCATAGAAAGTTAGAGTGTCGTCCCTCTTCTACTTAAGTCGGCATTGTGCCTTTTGCATTGAATTAGGATGCAATTTCTGTGTTTCATCGGCAATAAGAAGGTCCAAGGGATACAGTAAACCTGAAGTAAAGCATCGGAATCTAAAACTGGACTCACAGGAGAGTTTAAAATCATAGAAAGTTAGAGTGTCAGTCCTCTTGTACTTAAGTCGGTATTGTGCCTTTTGTATTAAATTCGGATGCAATTTCTGTGTTTCATCATCAATAAGAAGGTCCAAGGGATACAGTAAAGCTGAAGTGAAGCATCGGAATCTAAAACTGGACACACAGGAGAGGTTCAAATCATAGAAAGTTAGAGTATCAGTCCTCTTGTACTTAAGTCGGCATTGTGCCCTTTGTATTAAATTCGGATGCAATTTCTGTGCTTCATCGTTAATAAGAAGGTCCAAGGGATACAGTAAACCAGTAGTGAAGCATCGGAATCTAAAACTGGACTCACAGGAGAGGTTCAAAGCATAGAAAATTAGAGTGTCAGTCCTCTTGTACTTAAGTCGGCATTGGGACTTTTGTATTAAATTCGGATGCAATTTCTGTGTTTCATCGTCAATAAGAAGGACCAAGGGAAACAGTAAACCTGAAGTGAAGCATCGGAATCTAAAACTGCACTCACACGAGAGGTTCAAATCATAGAGAGTTAGAGTGTCAGTCCCCTTGTACTTAAGTTGGCATTGTGCCTTTTGTATTAAATTCGGATGCAATTTCTGTGTTTCATCGTCAATAAGAAGGTCCACGGGATACAGTAAACCTGAAGTGTAGCATCTGAATCTAAAACTGGACTCACAGGAGAGGTTCAAATCATAGAAAGTTAGTGTCGTTCCTCTTGTACTTAAGTCGGCATTGTGCCTTTTGTATTAAATTCGGGTGCATTTTCTGTGTTTCATCGTCAATAAGAAGGTCCAAGGGATACAGTTAACCTCAAGTGAAGCATCGGAATCTAAAACTGAACTCACAGGAGATTTTCAAATCATAGAAAGTTGGAGTGTCAGTCCTCTTGTACTTAAGTCGGCGTTGTGCGTTTTGTATTCAATTCGGATGCAATTTCTGTGTTTCATCGTCAATAAGAAGGTCCAAGGGATACAGTAAACCTGAAGTAAAGCATCGGAATCTAAAACTAGACTCACAGGAGAGGTTCAAATCATAGAAAATTAGAGTGTCAGTCCTCTTGTACTTAAGTCGGCATTGGGCCTATTGTATTAAATTCGTATGCAATTTCTGTGTTTCATCGTCAATAAGCAGGTCCAAGGGATACTTTAAACCTGAAGTGAAGCATCGGAATCTAAAACTGGACTCACAGGAGAGGTTCAAATCATAGAGAGTTATAGTGTCAGTCCTCTTGTACTTAAGTCGGCATTGTGCCTTCTGTATTAAATTCGGATGCAATTTCTGTGTTTCATCGTCAATAAGAAGGTCCAAGGGATACAGCAAACCTGAAGTGAAGCATCGGAATCTAAAACTGGAGTCACAATAGAGGTTCAAACATAGAAAGTTAGAGTGTCCGTCCACTTGTACTTAAGTCGGCATTGTGCCCTTTATATTAAATTCGGATGCAATTTCTGTGTTTCATCCCCAATAAGAAAGTCTAAGGGATACAGTAAACCTGAAGTGAAGCATCGGAATCTAAAACTGGTTTCACAGGAGAGGTTTAAATCATAGAAAGTTAGAGTGTCAGTCCTCTTGTACTTAAGTCGGCATTGTGCCTTTTGTATTAAATTCGGATGCAATTTCTGTGTTTCATCGTCAATAAGAAGGTCCAAGGGTTACAGTAAACCTGAAGTGAAGCATCGGAATCTAAAACTAAACTCACAGGAGAGGTTCAAATCATAGAAAATTAGAGTGTCAGTCCGCTTGTAGTTAAGTCGGCATTGTGCCTTTTTTATTAAATTCGGATGCAATTTCTGTGTTTCATCGTCACTAAGAAGGTCCAAGGGAAACAGTAAACCTGAAGTGAAGCATCGGAATCTGAAACTGGACTCACAGGAGAGGTTCAAAACTTAGAAAGTTAGAGTGTCAGTCTTCTTGTACTTAAGTCGGCATTGTGCCTTTTGTATTAAATTCGGATGCAATTTCTGTGTTTCATCGAGAATAAGAAGGTCCAAGGGATACAGTAAACCTGAAGTGTAGCATCAGAATCTATAACTGGACTCACAGGAGAGGTTCAAATCATAGAAAGTTAGTGTCGTTCTTCTTGTACTTAAGTCGGCATTGTGCCTTTTGTATTAAATTCGGATGCAATTTCTTCGTTTCATCGTCAATAAGAAGGTCCAAGAGATACAGAAAACCTGAAGTGAAGCATCGGAATCTAAAACTGGACTCACAATAGAGGTTCAAAACTTAGAAAGTTAGAGTGTCCGTCCCCTTGTACTTAAGTCGGCATTTTGCCTTTTGTATTAAATTCGGATGCAATTTCTGTGTTTCATCGTCACTAAGAAGGTCCAAGGAAAACAGTAAACCTGAAGTGAAGCATCGGAATCTGAAACTGGACTCACAGGAGAGGTTCAAATCATAGAAAGTTAGAGTGTCAGTCTTCTTGTACTTAAGTCGGCATTGTGCCTTTTGTATTAAATTCGGATGCAATTTCTGTGTTTCATCGAGAATAAGAAGGTCCAAGGGATACAGTAAACCTGAAGTGTAGCATCTGAATCTATAACTGGACTCACAGGAGAGGTTCAAATCATAGAAAGTTAGTGTCGTTCTTCTTGTACTTAAGTCGGCATTGTGCCTTTTGTATTAAATTCGGATGCAATTTCTGTGTTTCATCGTCAATAAGAAGGTCCAAGGGATACAGTAAACCTGAAGTGAAGCATCGGAATCTAAAACTGAACTCACAGGAGATTTTCAAATCATAGAAAGTTGGACTGTCAGTCCTCTTGTACTTAAGTCGGCGTTGTGCTTTTTGTATTCAATTCGGATGCAATTTCTGTGTTTCATCGTCAATAAGAAGGTCCAAGGGATACAGTAAACCTGAAGTGAAGCATCGGAATCTAAAACTAGACTCACAGGAGAGGTTCAAATCATAGAAAATTAGAGTGTCAGTCCTCTTGTACTTAAGTCGGCATTGGGCCTTTTGTATTAAATTCGTATGCAATTTCTGTGTTTCATCGTCAATATGCAGGTCCAAGGGATACAGTAAACCTGAAGTGAAGCATCGGAATCTAAAACTGGACTCACAGGAGAGGTTCAAATCATAGAGCGTTAGAGTGTCAGTCCTCTTGGACTTAAGTCGGCATTGTGCCTTCTGTATTAAACTCGGATGCAATTTCTGTGTTTCATCGTCAATAAGAAGGTCCAAGGGATACAGTAAACCTGAAGTGAAGCATCGGAATCTAAAACTGGAGTCACAATAGAGGTTCAAAACATAGAAAGTTAGAGTGTCCGTCCACTTGTACTTAAGTCGGCATTGTGCCCTTTATATTAAATTCGGATGCAATTTCTGTGTTTCATCCCCAATAAGAAAGTCTAAGGGATACAGTAAACCTGAAGTGAAGCATCGGAATCTAAAACTGGTTTCACAGGAGAGGTTCAAATCATAGAAAGTTAGAGTGTCAGTCCTCTTGTACTTAACTCGGCATTGTGCCTTTTGTACTAAATTCGGATGCAATTACTGTGTTTCATCGTCACTAAGAAGGTCCAAGGGAAACAGTAAACTTGAAGTGAAGCATCGGAATCTGACACTGGACTCACAGGAGAGGTTCAAATCATAGAAAGTTAGAGTGTCATTCCTCTTGTACATTAAGTCGGCATTGGGCCTTTTGTATTAAATTCGGATGCAATTTCTGTGTTTCATCGTCAATAAGAAGGTCCAAGGGATACAGTAAACCTGAAGTGAAGCATCGGAATCTAAAACTAAACTCACAGGAGAGGTTCAAATCATAGAAAATTAGAGTGTCAGTCCGCTTGTAGTTAAGTTGGCATTGTGCCTTTTTTATTAAATTCGGATCCAATTTCTGTGTTTCATCGTCAATACGATGGTCCAAGGGATACAGAAAACCTGAAGTGAAGCATCGGAATCTAAAACTGGACTCACAGGAGAGGTTCAAATCATAGAAAGTTTGAGTGTCAGTCCTCTTGTACTTAAGTCGGCATTGTGAATTTTGTATTACATTCGGATACAATTTCTGTGTTTCATCGTCAATAAGAAGGTCCAAGGGAGACAGTAAACCTGAAGTGAAGCATCGGAATCTAAAACTTGACTCACAGGAGAGGTTCAAATCATAGAGAGTTAGAGTGTCAGTCCTCTTGTACTCAGGTCGGCATAGTGCCTTTTGTATTAAATTCGGATGCAACTTCTGTGTTTCATCGTCAATAAGAAGGTCCAAGGGATACAATAAACCTGAAGTGAAGCATCGGAATCTAAAACTGGACTCACAATAGAGGTTCAAAGCATAGAAATTTAGAGTGTCCGTCCACTTGTACTTAAGTCAGCATTGTGCCCTTTGTATTAAATTCGGATGCAATTTCTGTGTTTTATCGTCAATAAGAAAGTCCAAGGGATACAGTAAACCTGAAGTGAAGCATCGGAATCTAAAACTTGTTTCACAGGAGAGGTTCAAATCATAGAAAGTTAGAGTGTCCGTCCTCTTGTACTTAAGTCGGCATTGTGCCTTTTGTATTAAATTCGGATGCAAATTCTGTGTTTCATCGTCACTAAGAAGGTCCAAGGGAAACAGTAAACCTGAAGTGAAGCATCGGAATCTGAAACTGGACTCACAGGACAGGTTGAAATCATAGAAAGTTAGAGTGTCAGTCTTCTAGTACTTACGTCGGCATTGTGCCTTTTGTATTAAATTCGTATGCAATTTCTGTGTTTCATCGTCAATAAGAAGGTCCAAGGGATACAGTAAACCTGAAGTGAAGCATCGGAATCTAAAACTGGACTCACAGGAGAGGTTCAAATCATAGAAAGGTAGAGTGTCCGTCCGCTTGTATTTAAGTCGGCATCGTGACTTTTTTATTAAATTCGGATGCAATTTCTGTGTTTCATCGTCAATAAGAAGGTCCAAGGGATACAGTAAACCTGAAGTGAAGCATCGGAATCTAAAACTGAACTCACAGGAGATTTTCAAATCATAGAAAGTTGGAGTGTCAGTCCTCTTGTACTTAAGTCGGCATTGTGCCTATTGTATTCAATTCGGATGCAATTTCTGTGATTCATCGTCAATAAGAAGGTCTAAGGGATACAGTAAACCTGAAGTGAAGCATCGGAATCTAAAACTGGACTCACAGGAGAGGTTCAAATCATAGAAAGTTAGAGTGTCAGTCCGCTTGTACGTAAGTAGGCATTGTGCCTTTTGTATTAAATTCGGATGCTATTTATGTGTTTCATCGTCAAAAAGAAGGTCCAAGGGATACAGTAAACCTGAAGTGAAGCATCGGAATCTAAAACTGGACTGACAGGAGAGGTTCAAATCATAGAAAGTTAGAGTGTCAGTCTTCTTGTACTTAAGTCGGCATTGTGAATTTTGTATTAAATTCGGATGCAATTGCTGTGTTTCATCGTCAACAAGAAGGTACAAGGGATACAGTAAACCTGAAGTGAAGCATCGGAATCTAAAACTGGACTGACAGGAGAGGTTCAAATCATAGAAAGTTAGAGTGTCAGTCTTCTTGTACTTAAGTCGGCATTGTGAATTTTGTATTAAATTCGGATGCAATTGCTGTGTTTCATCGTCAACAAGAAGGTACAAGGGATACAGTAAACCTGAAGTGAAGCATCTGAATCTAAAACTGGACTCACAGGAGAGGTTCAAATCATAGAAAGTTAGAGTATCAGTCCTCTTGTACTTATGTCGGCACTGTGCCCTTTGTATTAAATTCGGATGCAATTTCTGTGCTTCATCGTTAATAAGAAGGTCCAAGGGATACAGTAAACCAGTAGTGAAGCATCGGAATCTAAAACTGGACTCACAGGAGAGGTTCAAATCATAGAAAATTAGAGTGTCAGTCCGCTTGTAGTTAAGTTGGCATTGTGCCTTTTTTATTAAATTCGTATGCAATTTCTGTGTTTCATCGTCAATAAGCAGGTCCAAGGGATACAGTAAACCTGAAGTGAAGCATCGGAATCTAAAACTGGACTCACAGGAGAGGTTCAAATCATAGAGAGTTAGAGTGTCAGTCCTCTTGTACTTAAGTCGGCATTGTGCCTTCTGTATTAAATTCGGATGCAATTTCTGTGTTTCATCGTCAATAAGAAGGTCCAAGGGATACAGTGAACCTGAAGTGAAGCATCGGAATCTAAAACTGGAGTCACAATAGAGGTTCAAAACATAGAAAGTTAGAGTGTCCGTCCACTTGTACTTAAGTCGGCATTGTGCCCTTTATATTAAATTCGGATGCAATTTCTGTGTTTCATCCCCAATAAGGAAGTCTAAGGGATACAGTAAACCTGAAGTGAAGCATCGGAATCTAAAACTGGTTTCACAGGAGAGGTTCAAATCATAGAAAGTTAGAGTGTCAGTCCTCTTCTACTTAAGTCGGCATTGTGCCTTTTGTATTAAATTCGGATGCAATTACTGTGTTTCATCGTCACTAAGAAGGTCCAAGGGAAACAGTAAACTTGAAGTGAAGCATCGGAATCTGACACTGGACTTACAGGAGAGGTTCATATCATAGAAAGTTAGAGTGTCGTTCCTCTTGTACTTAAGTCGGCATTGGGCCTTTTGTATTAAATTCGGATGCAATTTCTGTGTTTCATCGTCAATATGAAGGTCCAAGGGATACAGTAAACGTGAAGTGAAGCATCGGAATCTAAAACTGGACTCACAGGAGAGGTTCAAATCATAGAAAGTTAGAGTGTCAATCCTCTTGCACTCAAGTCGGCATTGTGCCTTTTGCATTAAATTCGGATGCAATTTCTGTGTTTCAACGTCAATAAGACGGTCCAAGGGATACAGTAAACCTGAAGTGAAGCATCGGAATCTAAAACTGGACTCACAGGAGAGGTTCAAATCATAGAAAGGTAGAGTGTCAGTCCGCTTGTAGTTAAGTCGGCATCGTGACTTTTTTATTAAATTCGGATGCAATTTCTGTGTTTCATCGTCAATAAGAAGGTCCAAGGGATACAGTAAACCTGAAGTGAAGCATCGGAATCTAAAACTGAACTCACAGGAGATTTTCAAATCATAGAAAGTTGGAGTGTCAGTCCTCTTGTACTTAAGTCGGCATTGTGCCTATTGTATTCAATTCGGATGCAATTTCTGTGATTCATCGTCAATATGAAGGTCCAAGGGATACAGTAAACCTGAAGTGAAGCATCGGAATCTAAAACTAAACTCACAGGAGAGGTTCAAATCATAGAAAATTAGAGTGTCAGTCCGCTTGTAGTTAAGTTGGCATTGTGCCTTTTTTATTAAATTCGGATGCAATTTCTGTGTTTCATCGTCAATAAGATGGTCCAAGGGATACAGAAAACCTGAAGTGAAGCATCGGAATCTAAAACTGGACTCACAGGAGAGGTTCAAATCATAGAAAGTTAGAGTGTCAGTCCTCTTGTACTTAAGTCGGCATTGTGAATTTTGTATTACATTCGGATACAATTTCTGTGTTTCATCGTCAATAAGAAGGTCCAAGGGAGACAGTAAACCTGAAGTGAAGCATCGGAATCTAAAACTGGACTCACAGGAGAGGTTCAAATCATAGAGAGTTAGAGTGTCAGTCGTCTTGTATTCAGGTCGGCATAGTGCCTTTTGTATTAAATTCGGATGCAATTTCTGTGTTTCATCGTCAATAAGAAGGTCCAAGGGATACAATAAACCTGAAGTGAAGCATCGGAATCTAAAACTGGACTCACAGGAGAGGTTCAAATCATAGAAAGGTAGAGTGTCAGTCCGCTTGTAGTTAAGTCGGCATCGTGACTTTTTTATTAAATTCGGATGCAATTTCTGTGTTTCATCGTCAATAAGAAGGTCCAAGGGATACAGTAAACCTGAAGTGAAGCATCGGAATCTAAAACTGAACTCACAGGAGATTTTCAAATCATAGAAAGTTGGAGTGTCAGTCCTCTTGTACTTAAGTCGGCATTGTGCCTATTGTATTCAATTCGGATGCAATTTCTGTGATTCATCGTCAATAAGAAGGTCCAAGGGATACAGTAAACCTGAAGTGAAGCATCTGAATCTAAAACTGGACTCACAGGAGAGGTTCAAATCATAGAAAGTTAGAGTGTCGTCCCTCTTCTACTTAAGTCGGCATTGCGCCTTTTGCATTGAATTCGGATGCAATTTCTGTGTTTCATCGTCAATAAGAAGGTCCAAGGGATACAGTAAAGCTGAAGTGAAGCATCGGAATCTGACACTGGACTCACAGGAGAGGTTCAAATCATAGAAAGTTAGAGTGTCGTTCCTCTTGTACTTAAGTCGGCATTGGGCCTTTTGTATTAAATTCGGATGCAATTTCTGTGTTTCATCGTCAATAAGAAGGTCCAAGGGATACAGTAAACCTGAAGTGAAGCATCGGAATCTAAAACTAAACTCACAGGAGAGGTTCAAATCATAGAAAATTAGAGTGTCAGTCCGCTTGTAGTTAAGTCGGCATTGTGCCTTTTTTATTAAATTCGGATGCAATTTCTTCGTTTCATCGTCAATAAGAAGGTCCAAGGGATACAGAAAACCTGAAGTGAAGCATCGGAATCTAAAACTGGACTCACAATAGAGGTTCAAAACTTAGAAAGTTAGAGTGTCCGTCCCGTTGTACTTAAGTCGGCATTTTGCTTTTTGTATTATATTCGGATGCAATTTCTGTGTTTCATCGTCACTAAGAAGGTCCAAGGGAAACAGTAAACCTGAAGTGAAGCATCGGAATCTGAAACTGGACTCACAGGAGAGGTTCAAATAATAGAAAGTTAGAGTGTCAGTCTTCTTGTACTTAAGTCGGCATTGTGCCTTTTGTATTAAATTCGGATGCAATTTCTGTGTTTCATCGTGAATAAGAAGGTCCAAGGGATACAGTAAACCTGAAGTGTAGCATCTGAATCTATAACTGGACTCACAGGAGAGGTTCAAATCATAGAAAGTTAGTGTCGTTCCTCTTCTACTTAAGTCGGCATTGTGCCTTTTGTATTAAATTCGGATGCAATTTCTGTGTTTCATCGTCAATAAGAAGGTCCAAGGGATACAGTAAACCTGAAGTGAAGCATCGGAATCTAAAACTGAACTCACAGGAGATTTTCAAATCATAGAAAGTTGTACTGTCAGTCCTCTTGTACTTAAGTCGGCGTTGTGCGTTTTGTATTCAATTCGGATGCAATTTCTGTGTTTCATCGTCAATAAAAAGGTCCAAGGGATACAGTTAACCTGAAGTGAAGCATCGGAATCTAAAACTAGACTCACAGGAGAGGTTCAAATCATAGAAAATTAGAGTGTCAGTCCTCTTGTACTTAAGTCGGCATTGGGCCTTTTGTATTAAATTCGTATGCAATTTCTGTGTTTCATCGTCAATAAGCAGGTCCAAGGGATACAGTAAACCTGAAGTGAAGCATCGGAATCTAAACTGGACTCACAGGAGAGGTTCAAATCATAGAGAGTTAGAGTGTCAGTCCTCTTGTACTTAAGTCGGCATTGTGCCTTCTGTATTAAATTCGGATGCAATTTCTGTGTTTCATCGTCAATAAGAAGGTCCAAGGGATACAGTAAACCTGAAGTGAAGCATCGGAATCTAAAACTGCAGTCACAATAGAGGTTCAAAACATAGAAAGTTAGAGTGTCCGTCCACTTTTACTTAAGTCGGCATTGTGCCCTTTATATTAAATTCGGATGCAATTTCTGTGTTTCATCCCCAATAAGAAAGTCTAAGGGATACAGTAAACCTGAAGTGAATCATCGGAATCTAAAACTGGTTTTACAGGAGAGGTTCAAATCATAGAAAGTTAGAGTGTCAGTCCTCTTGTACTTAAGTCGGCATTGTGCCTTTTGTATTAAATTCGGATGCAATTACTGTGTTTCATCGTCACTAATAAGGTCCAAGGGAAACAGTAAACTTGAAGTGAAGCATCGGAATCTGACACTGGACTCACAGGAGAGGTTCAAATCATAGAAAGTTAGAGTGTCGTTCCTCTTGTACCTAAGTCGGCATTGGGCCTTTTGTATTAAATTCGGATGCAATTTCTGTGTTTCATCGGCACTAAGAAGGTCCAAGGGAAACAGTAAACCTGAAGTGAAGCATCGGAATCTGAAACTGGACTCACAGAACAGGTTGAAATCATAGAAAGTTAGAGTGTCAGTCTTCTTGTACTTACGTCGGCATTGTGCCTTTTGTATTAAATTCGGATGCAATTTCTGTGTTTCATCGTCAATAAGAAGGTCCAAGGGATACAGTAAACCTGAAGTGAAGCATCGGAATCTAAAACTGGATTCACAGGAGAGGTTCAAATCATAGAAAGGTAGAGTGTCAGTCCGCTTGTAGTTAAGTCGGCATCGTGACTTTTTTATTAAATTCGGATGCAATTTCTGTGTTTCATCGTCAATAAGAAGGTCCAAGGGATACAGTAAACCTGAAGTGAAGCATGGGAATCTAAAACTGAACTCACAGGAGATTTTCAAATCATAGAAAGTTGGAGTGTCAGTCCTCTTGCACTTAAGTCGGCATTGTGAATATTGTATTCAATTCGGATGCAATTTCTGTGATTCATCGTCAATAAGAAGGTCTAAGGGATACAGTAAACCTGAAGTGAAGCATCGGAATCTAAAACTGGACTCACAGGAGAGGTTCAAATCATAGAAAGTTAGAGTGTCAGTCCGCTTGTACGTAAGTCGGCATTGTGCCTTTTGTATTAAATTCGGATGCTATTTATGTGTTTCATCGTCAAAAAGAAGGTCCAAGGGATACAGTAAACCTGAAGTGAAGCATCGGAATCTAAAACTGGACTGACAGGAGAGGTTCAAATCATAGAAAGTTAGAGTGTCAGTCTTCTTGTACTTAAGTCGGCATTGTGAATTTTGTATTAAATTCGGATGCAATTGCTGTGTTTCATCGTCAACAAGAAGGTACAAGGGATACAGTAAACCTGAAGTGAAGCATCTAAATCTAAACCTGGACTCACAGGAGAGGTTCAAATCATAGAAAGTTAGAGTGTCGTCCCTCTTCTACTTAAGTCGGCATTGTGCCTTTTGCATTGAAGTCAGATGCAATTTCTGTGTTTCATCGTCAATAAGAAGGTCCAAGGGATACAGTAAACCTGAAGTAAAGCATCGGAATCTAAAACTGGACTCACAGGAGAGTTTCAAATCATAGAAAGTTAGAGTGTCAGTCCTCTTGTACTTAAGTCGGTATTGTGCCTTTTGTATTAAATTCGGATGCAATTTCTGTGTTTCATCATCAATAAGAAGGTCCAAGGGATACAGTAAAGCTGAAGTGAAGCATCGGAATCTAAAACTGGACACACAGGAGAGGTTCAAATCATAGAAAGTTAGAGTATCAGTCCTCTTGTACTTAAGTCGGCATTGTGCCCTTTGTATTAAATTCGGATGCAATTTCTGTGCATCATCGTTAATAAGAAGGTCCAAGGGATACAGTAAACCAGTAGTGAAGCATCGGAATCTAAAACTGGACTCACAGGAGAGGTTCAAATCATAGAAAATTATAGTGTCAGTCCGCTTGTAGTTAAGTTGGCGTTGTGCCTATTTTATTAAATTCGTATGCAATTTCTGTGTTTCATCGTCAATAAGCAGGTCCAAGGGATACAGTAAACCTGAAGTGAAGCATCGGAATCTAAAACTGGACTCACAGGAGAGGTTCAAATCATAGAGAGTTAGAGTGTCAGTCCTCTTGTACTTAAGTCGGCATTGTGCCTCCTGTATTAAATTCGGATGCAATTTCTGTGTTTCATCGTCAATAAGAAGGTCCAAGGGATACAGTAAACCTGTAGTGAAGCATCGGAATCTAAAACTGGAGTCACAATAGAGGTTCAAAACATAGAAAGTTAGAGTGTCCGTCCACTTGTACTTAAGTCGGCATTGTGCCCTTAAATTAAATTCGGATGCAATTTCTGTGTTTCATCCCCAATAAGAAAGTCTAAGGGATACAGTAAACCTGAAGTGAAGCATCGGAATCTAAAACTGGTTTCACAGGAGAGGTTCAAATCATAGAAAGTTAGAGTGTCAGTCCTCTTGTACTTAAGTCGGCATTGTGCCTTTTGTATTATATTCGGATGCAATTACTGTGTTTCATCGTCACTAAGAAGGTCCAAGGGAAACAGTAAACTTGAAGTGAAGCATCGGAATCTGACACTGGACTCACAGGAGAGGTTCAAATCATAGAAAGTTAGAGTGTCGTTCCTCTTGTACTTAAGTCGGCATTGGGCCTTTTGTATTAAATTCGGATGCAATTTCCGTGTTTCATCGTCAATAAGAAGGTCCAAGGGATACAGTAAACCTGAAGTGAAGCATCGGAATCTAAAACTAAACTCACAGGAGAGGTTCAAATCATAGAAAATTAGAGTGTCAGTCCGCTTGTAGTTAAGTTGGCATTGTGCCTTTTTTATTAAATTCGGATGCAATTTCTGTGTTTCATCGTCAATAAGATGGTCCAAGGGATACAGAAAACCTGAAGTGAAGCATCGGAATCTAAAACTGGACTCACAGGAGAGGTTCAAATCATAGAAAGTTAGAGTGTCAGTCCTCTTGTACTTAAGTCGGCATTGTAAATTTTGTATTACATTCGGATACAATTTCTGAGTTTCATCGTCAATGAGAAGGTTCAAGGGAGACAGTAAACCTAAAGTGAAGCATCGGAATCTAAAACTGGACTCACAGGAGAGGTTCAAATCATAGAGAGTTAGAGTGTCAGTCCTCTTGTACTCAAGTCGGCATAGTGCCTTTTGTATTAAATTCGGATGCAATTTCTGTGTTTCATCGTCAATAAGAAGGTCCAAGGGATACAATAAACCTGAAGTGAAGCATCGGAATCTAAAACTGGACTCACAATAGAGGTTCAAAGCATAGAAATTTAGAGTGTCCGTCCACTTGTACTTAAGTCAGCATTGTGCCCTTTGTATTAAATTCGGATGCAATTTCTGTGTTTCATCGTCAATAAGAAAGTCCAAGGGATACAGTAAACCTGAAGTGAAGCATCGGAATCTAAAACTTGTTTCACAGGAGAGGTTCTAATCATAGAAAGTTAGAGTGTCCGTCCTCTTGTACTTAAGTCGGCATTGTGCCTTTTGTATTAAATTCGGATGCAATTTCTGTGTTTCATCGTCACTAAGAAGGTCCAAGGGAAACAGTAAACCTGAAGTGAAGCATCGGAATCTGAAACTGGACTCACAGAACAGGTTGAAATCATAGAAAGTTAGAGTGTCAGTCTTCTTGTACTTACGTCGGCATTGTGCCTTTTGTATTAAATTCGGATGCAATTTCTGTGTTTCATCGTCAATAAGAAGGTCCAAGGGATACAGTAAACCTGAAGTGAAGCATCGGAATCTAAAACTGGATTCACAGGAGAGGTTCAAATCATAGAAAGGTAGAGTGTCAGTCCGCTTGTAGTTAAGTCGGCATCGTGACTTTTTTATTAAATTCGGATGCAATTTCTGTGTTTCATCGTCAATAAGAAGGTCCAAGGGATACAGTAAACCTGAAGTGAAGCATGGGAATCTAAAACTGAACTCACAGGAGATTTTCAAATCATAGAAAGTTGGAGTGTCAGTCCTCTTGTACTTAAGTCGGCATTGTGCCTATTGTATTCAATTCGGATGCAATTTCTGTGATTCATCGTCAATAAGAAGGTCTAAGGGATACAGTAAACCTGAAGTGAAGCATCGGAATCTAAAACTGGACTCACAGGAGAGGTTCAAATCATAGAAAGTTAGAGTGTCAGTCCGCTTGTACGTAAGTCGGCATTGTGCCTTTTGTATTAAATTCGGATGCTATTTATGTGTTTCATCGTCAAAAAGAAGGTCCAAGGGATACAGTAAACCTGAAGTGAAGCATCGGAATCTAAAACTGGACTGACAGGAGAGGTTCAAATCATAGAAAGTTAGAGTGTCAGTCTTCTTGTACTTAAGTCGACATTGTGAATTTTGTATTAAATTCGGATGCAATTGCTGTGTTTCATCGTCAACAAGAAGGTACAAGGGATACAGTAAACCTGAAGTGAAGCATCTGAATCTAAACCTGGACTCACAGGAGAGGTTCAAATCATAGAAAGTTAGAGTGTCGTCCCTCTTCTACTTAAGTCGGCATTGTGCCTTTTGCATTGAATTCGGATGCAATTTCTGTGTTTCATCATCAATAAGAAGGTCCAAGGGATACAGTAAAGCTGAAGTGCAGCATCGGAATCTAAAACTGGACACACAGGAGAGGTTCAAATCATAGAAAGTTAGAGTATCAGTCCTCTTGTACTTAAGTCGGCATTGTGATCTTTGTATTAAATTCGGATGCAATTTCTGTGCTTCATCGTTAATAAGAGGGTCCAAGGGATACAGTAAACCAGTAGTGAAGCATCGGAATCTAAAACTGGATTCACAGGAGAGGTTCAAATCATAGAAAATTATAGTGTCAGTCCACTTGTAGTTAAGTTGGCGTTGTGCCTATTTTATTAAATTCGTATGCAATTTCTGTGTTTCATCGTCAATAAGCAGGTCCAAGGGATACAGTAAACCTGAAGTGAAGCATCGGAATCTAAAACTGGACTCACAGGAGAGGTTCAAATCATAGAGAGTTAGAGTGTCAGTCCTCTTGTACTTAAGTCGGCATTGTGCCCTTAAATTAAATTCGGATGCAATTTCTGTGTTTCATCCCCAATAAGAAAGTCTAAGGGATACAGTAAACCTGAAGTGAAGCATCGGAATCTAAAACTGGTTTCACAGGAGAGGTTCAAATCATAGAAAGTTAGAGTGTCAGTCCTCTTGTACTTAAGTCGGCATTGTGCCTTTTGTATTATATTCGGATGCAATTACTGTGTTTCATCGTCACGAAGAAGGTCCAAGGGAAACAGTAAACTTGAAGTGAAGCATCGGAATCTGACACTGGACTCACAGGAGAGGTTCAAATCATAGAAAGTTAGAGTGTCGTTCCTCTTGTACTTAAGTCGGCATTGGGCCTTTTGTATTAAATTCGGATGCAATTTCTGTGTTTCATCGTCAATAAGAAGGTCCAAGGGATACAGTAAACCTGAAGTGAAGCATCGGAATCTAAAACTAAACTCACAGGAGAGGTTCAAATCATAGAAAATTAGAGTGTCAGTCCGCTTGTAGTTAAGTTGGCATTGTGCCTTTTTTATTAAATTCGGATGCAATTTCTGTGTTTCATCGTCAATAAGATGGTCCAAGGGATACAGTAAACCTAAAGTGAAGCATCGGAATCTAAAACTGGACTCACAGGAGAGGTTCAAATCATAGAGAGTTAGTGTGTCAGTCCTCTTGTACTCAAGTCGGCATAGTGCCTTTTGTATTAAATTCGGATGCAATTTCTGTGTTTCATCGTCAATAACAAGGTCCAAGGGATACAATAAACCTGAAGTGAAGCATCGGAATCTAAAACTGGACTCACAATAGAGGTTCAAAGCATAGAAATTTAGAGTGTCCGTCCACTTGTACTTAAGTCAGCATTGTGCCCTTTTTATTAAATTCGGATGCAATTTCTGTGTTTCATCGTCAATACGAAAGTCCAAGGGATACAGTAAACCTGAAGTGAAGCATCGGAATCTACAACTTGTTTCACAGGAGAGGTTCAAATCATAGAAAGTTAGAGTGTCCGTCCTCTTGTACTTAAGTCGGCATTGTGCCTTTTGTATTAAATTCGGATGCAATTTCTGTGTTTCATCGTCACTAAGAAGGTCCAAGGGAAACAGTAAACCTGAAGTGAAGCATCGGAATCTGAAACTGGACTCACAGGACAGTTTGAAACCATAGAAAGTTAGAGTGTCAGTCTTCTTGTACTTACGTCGGCATTGTGCCTTTTGTATTAAATTCGGATGCAATTTCTGTGTTTCATCGTCAATAAGAAGGTCCAAGGGATACAGTAAACCTGAAGTGAAGCATCGGAATCTAAAACTGGACTCACAGGAGAGGTTCAAATCATAGAAACGTAGAGTGTCAGTCCGCTTGTAGTTAAGTCAGCATCGTGACTTTTTTATTAAATTCGGATGCAATTTCTGTGTTTCATCGTCAATAAGAAGGTCCAAGGGATACAGTAAACCTGAAGTGAAGCATCGGAATCTAAAACTGAACTCACAGGAGATTTTCAAATCATAGAAAGTTGGAGTGTCAGTCCTCTTGTACTTAAGTCGGCATTGTGCCTATTGTATTCAATTCGGATGCAATTTCTGTGATTCATCGTCAATAAGAAGGTCTAAGGGATACAGTAAACCTGAAGTGAAGCATCGGAATCTAAAACTGGACTCACAGGAAAGGTTCAAATCATAGAAAGTTAGAGTGTCAGTCCGCTTGTACTTAAGTCGGCATTGTGCCTTTTGTATTAAATTCGGATGCAATTTCTGTGTTTCATCGTCAATAAGAAGGTCCACGGGATACAGTAAACCTGAAGTGAAGCATCGGAATCTAAAACTGGACTCACAATAGAGGTTCAAAACTTAGAAAGTTAGAGTGTCCGTCCCCTGGTACTTAAGTCGTCATTTTGCCTTTTGTATTAAATTCGGATGCAATTTCTGTGTTTCATCGTGAATAAGAAGGTCCAAGGGATACAGTAAACCTGAAGTGTAGCATCTGAATCTATAACTGGACTCACAGGAGAGGTTCAAATCATAGAAAGTTAGTGTCGTTCCTCGTGTACTTAAGTCGGCATTGTGCCTTTTGTATTAAATTCGGATGCAATTTCTGTGTTTCATCGTCAATAAGAAGGTCCAAGGGATACAGTAAACCTGAAGTGAAGCATCGGAATCTAAAACTGAACTCACAGGAGATTTTCAAATCATAGAAAGTTGGAGTGTCAGTCCTCTTGTACTTAAGTCGGCGTTGTGCGTTTTGTATTCAATTCGGATGCAATTTCTGTGTTTTATCGTCAATAAGAAGGTCCAAGGGATACAGTAAACCTGAAGTGAAGCATCGGAATCTAAAACTAGACTCACAGGAGAGGTTCAAATCATGGAAAATTAGAGTGTCAGTCCTCTTGTACTTAAGTCGGCATTGGGCCTTTTGTATTAAATTCGTATGCAATTTCTGTGTTTCATCGTCAATAAGCAGGTCCAAGGGATACAGTAAACCTGAAGTGAAGCATCGGAATCTAAAACTGGACTCACAGGAGAGGTTCAAATCATAGAGAGTTAGAGTGTCAGTCCTCTTGTACTTAAGTCGGCATTGTGCCTTCTGTATTAAATTCGGATATAATTTCTGTGTTTCATCGTCAATAAGAAGGTCCAAGGGATACAGCAAACCCGAAGTGAAGCATCGGAATCTAAAACTGGAGTCACAATAGAGGTTCAAAGCATAGAAAGTTAGAGTGTCCGTCCACTTGTACTTAAGTCGGCATTGTGCCCTTTATATTAAATTCGGATGCAATTTCTGTGTTTCATCCCCAATAAGAAAGTCTAAGGGATACAGTAAACCTGAAGTGAAGCATCGGAATCTAAAACTGGTTTCACAGGAGAGGTTCAAATCATAGAAAGTTAGAGTGTCAGTCCTCTTGTACTTAAGTCGGCATTGTGCCTTTTGTATTAAATTCGGATGCAATTTCTGTGTTTCATCGTCACTAAGAAGGTCCAAGGGAAACAGTAAACTTGAAGTGAAGCATCGGAATCTAAAACTGGACTCACAGGAGAGGTTCAAATCATAGAAAGTTAAAGTGTCGTTCCTCTTGTACTTAAGTCGGCATTGGGCCTTTTGTATTAAATTCGGATGCAATTTCTGTGTTTCATCGTCAATAAGAAGGTCCGAGGGATACAGTAAACCGGAAGTGAAGCATCGGAATCTAAAACTGAACTCACAGGAGATTTTCAAATCATAGAAAGTTGGACTGTCAGTCCTCTTGTACTTAAGTCGGCATTGTGCCTTTTGTATTAAATTCGGATGCAATTTCTGTGTTTCATCGTCAATAAGAAGGTCCAAGGGATACAGTAAACCTGAATTGAAGCATCGGAATCTAAAACTAGACTCACAGGAGAGGTTCAAATCATAGAAAATTAGAGTGTCAGTCCTCTTGTACTTAAGTCGGCATTGGGCCTTTAGTATTAAATTCGTATGCAATTTCTGTGTTTCATCGTCAATAAGCAGGTCCAAGGGATACAGTAAACCTGAAGTGAAGCATCGGAATCTAAAACTGGACTCACAGGAGAGGTTCAAATCATAGAGAGTTAGAGTGTCAGTCCTCTTGTACTTAAGTCGGCATTGTGCCTTCTGTATTAAATTCGGATGCAATTTCTGTGTTTCATCGTCAATAAGAAGGTCCAAGGGATACAGTAAACCTGAAGTGAAGCATCGGAATCTAAAACTGGAGTCACAATAGAGGTTAAAAACATAGAAAGTTAGAGTGTCCGTCCACTTGTACTTAAGTCGGCATTGTGCCCTTTATATTAAATTCGGATGCAATTTCTGTGTTTCATCCCCAATAAGAAAGTCTAAGGGATACAGTAAACCTGAAGTGAAGCATCGGAATCTAAAACTGGTTTCACAGGAGAGGTTCAAATCATAGAAAGTTAGAGTGTCAGTCCTCTTGTACTTAAGTCGGCATTGTGCCTTTTGTATTAAATTCGGATGCAATTTCTGTGTTTCATCGTCAATAAGAAGGTCCAAGGGATACAGTAAACCTGAAGTGAAGCATCGGAATCGAAAACTGGACTCACAGGAGAGGTTCAAATCATAGAAAGGTAGAGTGTCAGTCCGCTTGTAGTTAAGTCGGCATCGTGACTTTTTTATTAAATTCGGATGCAATTTCTGTGTTTCATCGTCAATAAGAAGGTCCAAGGGATACAGAAAACCTGAAGTGAAGCATCGGAATCTAAAACTGGACTCACAGGAGAGGTTCAAATCAAAGAAAGTTAGAGTGTCGGTCCTCTTGTACTTATGTCGGCATTGTGCCTTTTGTATTAAATTCGGATTCAATCTCTGTGTTTCATCGTCAATAAGAAGGTCAAAGGGATACAGTAAACCTGAAATGAAGCATCGGAATCTAAAACTGGACTCACAGGAGAGGTTCAAATCATAGAAAGTTAGAGTGTCAGTCCTCTTGTACTTAAGTTGGCATTGTGCCCTTTGTATTAAATTCGGATGCAATTTCAGTGCTTCATCGTTAAAAAGAAGGTCCAAGGGATACAGTAAACCTGTAGTGAAGCATCGGAATCTAAATCTGGACTCACAGGAGAGGTTCAAAGCATAGAAAGTTAGAGTGTCACTCCTCTTGTACTTAAGTCGGCATTGGGCCTTTTGCATTAAATTCGGATGCAGTTTCTGTGTTTCATCATCAATAAGAAGGTCCAAGGGATACAGTAAACCAGAAGTGAAGCATCGGGAGCTAAAACTGGACTCACAGGAGATTTTACAAATCATAGAAATTTGGAGTGTCAATCCTCTTGTACTGAAGTCGGCATTGTGCCTTTTGTATTAAATGTCGGATTCAATCTCTGTGTATCATCGTCAATAAGAAGGTCCAAGGGAAACAGTAAACTTGAAGTGAAGCATCGGAATCTGACACTGGACTTACAGGAGAGGTTCATATCATAGAAAGTTAGAGTGTCGTTCCTCTTGTACTTAAGTCGGCATTGGGCCTTTTGTATTAAATTCGGATGCAATTTCTGTGTTTCATCGTCACTAAGAAGGGTCCAAGGGAAACAGTAAACTTGAAGTGAAGCATCGGAATCTGACACTAGGCTCACAGGAGAGGTTCAAATCATAGAAAGTTAGAGTGTCGTTCCCTCTTGTACTTAAGTCGGCATTGGGCCTTTTGTATTAAATTCGAATGCAATTTCTGTGTTTCATCGTCAATAAGAAGGTCCAAGGGATACAGTAAACCTGAAGTAAAGCATCGGAATCTAAAACTGAATCACAGGAAATTTTCAAATCATAGAAAGTTGGAGTGTCAGTCCTCTTGTACTTAAGTCGGCATTGTGCCTATTATATGCAATTCGGATGCAATTTCTGTGTTTCATCGTCAATAAGAAGGTCCAAGGGATACAGAAAACCTGAAGTGAAGCATCGGAATCTAAAACTGGACTCACAGGGAGAGGTTCAAAATCATAGAAAGGTAGAGTGTCAGTCCTCTTGTACTTAAGTCGGCATTGTGCCTTTTGTATTACATTCGGATGCAATTTCTGTGTTTCATCGTCAATAAGAAGGTCCAAGGGAAACAGTAAACCTGAAGTGAAGCATCGGAATCTAAAACTGGACTCACAGGAGAGGTTAAAAATCATCGAGAGTTAGAGTGTCAGTCCTCTTGTACTCAAGTCGGCATTGTGCCTTTTGAATTAAATTCGGATGCAATTTCTGT
>NW_025727752.1:0-60327 GCF_021461385.2 Schistocerca piceifrons
TCAGGTTTACTGTACCCCTTGGACCTATTTATTGACGATGAAAACACAGATATTGCATCGAATTTAATTCAAAAGCACAATGCCGACTTACGTACAACAGGACTGACACTCTAACTTTCTATGATTTGAACCTCTCCTGTGAGTCCAGTTTTAGATTCCGATGCTTCACTTCTGGTTTACTGTATCCCTTGGACCGTCTTAATGACGACGAAATCCAGAAATTGCATCCAAATTTAATGAAAATGGCACAATGCCGACTTAAGTACAAGAGGACTGACGCTTTAACTATCAATGATTTGAACCTCTGCTGTGAGTTTAGTTTTAGATTCCGATGCTGCACTTCATTTTTACTGTATCCCTTGGACATTCTAATTAACGATGAAACACAGAAATTGCATCGGAATTTAATACAAAATACACGATGCCGACTTAAGTACAAGAGGACTGACACTCTAACTTTCTGTGATATAACCTCTCCTGTGAGTCCAGTTTTAGATTCCGATGCTTCGCTTCAGGTTTACTGTATCCCTTGGACCTTCTTATTGACGATGATACACAGAAATTGCATCGAATTTGATACAAAAGGCACAATGCCGACTTAAGTACAAGACGACAGACACTCTAACTTTCTATGATTTGAACCTCTCCTGAGAGTCCAGTTTTAGATTCCGATGCTTCACTTCAGGGCTACTGTATAGTTTGGACCTTCTTATTGACGGAGAAACACAGAAATTGCATCCGAATTTAATACAAAAGGCACAATGCTGACTTACGTACAAGAGGACTGACACTCTAACTTTCTATGATTTGAACCTCTCCCGTGAGTCCAGTTTTAGATTCCGATGCTTCACTTAAGGTTTACTGTATCCCTTTGACCTTCTATTGACGATGAAACACAGAAATTGCATCCGAGTTTAATACAAAAGGCACAATGCCGACGTAAATACAAGAGGGTTGACACTGTAACTTTCTATGATTTGAACCTCTCCTGTGAGTCCAGTTTTAGATACCAATGCTTCACTTCAGGTTTGCTGTATCCCTTGGACCTCCTTATTGACGATGAAACACAGAAATTGCATCGAATTTAATTCAAAAGGCACAATGCCGACTTACGTACAAGAAGGCTGACACTCTAACTTTCTATGATTTGAACCTCTCCTGTGAGTCCAGTTTTAGATTCCGATGCTTCACTTCAGGTTTACTGTATCCCTTTGACCTTCTTATTGACGATGAAACACACAAATTGCATCCGAATTTAATACCAAAGGCACAATGCCGACTAAAGTACAACAGGATTGACACTCTAACTTTCTATGATTTGAACCTCTCCTGTGAGTCCAGTTTTAGATTCCGATGCTTCACTTCAGGTCTACTGTGTAGCTTGGTCCTTCTTATTGACGATGAAACACAGAAATTGCATCCGAATTTAATACAAAAGGCACAATGCCGACTTAAATACAAGAGGACTGAAACTGTAACTTTCTATGATTTGAACCTATCCTGTGAGTCCAGCTTTAGATTCCGATGCTTCCCTTCATTTCTACTGTGTAGCTTGGACCTTCTTATAGTCTATGAAACACAGAAATTGCATCCGAATTTAATACAAAAGGCACAATGCCGACTTAAGTACAAGAGGACTGACACTATAACTTTCTATGATTTGAACCTCTCCGTGAGTCCAGATTAAGATTCCGATGTTTCACTTCAGGTTTACTGAACACCTTGGGCCTTCTTGTTGACGATGAAACACAGAAATTGCATCCGAATTTAATACAAAAGGCACAATGCCGACTTAAGTACAAGAGGACTGACGCTTTAACTATCAATGATTTGAACCTCTGCTGTGAGTTTAGTTTTAGATTCCGATGCTTCACTTCATTTTTACTGTATCCCTTGGACCTTCTTGTTGACGATGAAACACAGAAATTACATCCGAATTTATTACAAAAGCCACAAAGCCGACTAAGTACAAGAGGACAGACACTCCAACTTTCCTGTGAGTCCAGTTTTAGATTTCAATGCTTCACTTCAGGTTTACTGTATCCCTTGGAACTTCTTATTGACCATGAAACACAGAAATTGCATCCGAATTTAATACAAAAGGCACAATGCCGACTTAAGTGCAAGAGGACTGACACTATAAATTTCTATGATTTGAACCTCTCCTGTGAGTCCAGATTAAGATTCCGATGTTTAACTTCAGGTTTACTGTATCCCTTGGACCTCCTTATTGACGATGAAACACAGAAATTGCATCCGAATCTAATACAAAAGGTACAATGCCGACTTAAGTACAAGAGGACTGACACTCTATATTTCCTGTGAGTCCAGTTTTAGATTTCGATGCTTCACTTCGGGTTTACTGTATCTCTTGGACCTTCTTATTGACGATGAAACACAGAAATTGCATCCGAATTTAATACAAAAGGCACAATGCCCACTTAAGTACAAGAGGACTGACACTCTAACTTTCTATGCTTTGAACCTCTCCTGTGAGTCCAGTTTTAGATTCCGATGCTTCTCTTCAGGTTTACTGTATCCCTTGGACATTCTTATTGACGATGAAACACAGAAATTGCATCCCAAATTAATACAAAAGGCACAAAGCCGACTTAGGTACAAGAGGACTGACACTCTAACATTCTATGATTTGACTCTCTCCTGTGAATCCAGTTTTAGATTCCAATGCTTCACTTCAGGTTTACTTTATGCCTTGGACCTTCTTATTGACGATGTAACACAGAAATTGCATCGAATTTAATACAAAACGCACAATGAAGACTTAAGTACAAGAGGACTCGCACTCAAACTTTCTATGATTTGAACCTCTCCTGTGAGTACAGTTTTAGATTCCGATGCTTCACTTCAGGTTTACTGTATCCCTTGGTCCTTCTTATTGACGATGAAACACAGAAATTGCATCGAATTTAATTCAAAATGCACAATGCCGACTTAAGTACAAGAGGACTGGCACTGTAACTTTCTATGATTTGAACCTCTCCAGTGAGTCCAGTTTTAGATTCCGATGCTTCACTTCAGGTTTACTGAATCCCTTGGACCGTCTTATTGACGATGAAACCCAGAAATTGCATCCGAATTTAATGAAAATTGCACAATGCCGACTTAAGTACAAGAGGACTGACACTCTAACTTTTTATGATTTGAACCTTTCCTGTGAGTCCAGTTTTAGATTCCGATGTTCACTTCAGGTCTACTGTATAGCTTGGACCTTCTTATTGCCGATGAAACACAGAAATTGCATCCGAATTGTAATACAAAGGGCACAATGCCGACTTAAGTACAGGAGGACTGAACCTCTAACTTTCTATGATTTGAACCTCTCCTGTGAGTCCACTTTTAGATTCCGATGCTTCACTTCAGGTTTACTGTATCCCTTGGACCTTCTTATTGACGATGAAACACAGATATTGCATCCGAATATAGTACAAAAGGAAAAATGCCGACTTAAGTACAAGAGGACTGACACACTAACTTTCTATGATTTGAACCTCTCCTGTGAGTCCAGTTTTAGATTCCAATGCTTCACTTCAGGTTTACCGTATCCCTTGGACCTTCTTAATGACGATGAAACACAGATATTGCATCCGAATATAGTACAAAAGGAAAAATGCCGACTTAAGTACAAGAGGACTGACACTCTAACTTTCTATGATTTGAACCTCTCCTGTGAGTCCAGTTTAGATTCGATGCTTCACTTCAGGCCTTACTGTATCCCCTGGACCTTCTTATTGACGATGAAACACAGAAATTGCATCGTATTTAATTCAAAAGGCACAATGCCGACTTACGTACAAGAGGACTGACACTCTAACTTTCTAAGAATTGAACCTCTCCTGTGAGTCCAGTTTTGGATTACGATGCTTCACTTCAGGTTTACTGTATCCCTTGGACCTTCTTATTGACGATGAAACACAGAAATAGCATCGAATTTAATTCAAAATGAACAATGCCGACTAAAGTACAAGAGGACTGGCACTCTAACTTTCTATGATTTGAACCTCTCCTGTGAGTCCAGTTTAGATTCCGATGCTTCACTTCAGGTTTACCGAATCCCTTGGACCGTCTTATTGACGACGAAACCTAGAAATTGCATCCGAATTTAATGAAAATGGCACAATGCCGACTTAAGTACAAGAGGACTGATACTCTAACTTCCTTTGATTTGAATCTCTCCTGTGAGTCCAGTTTTAGATTCCGATGCTTCACTTCAGGTTTACTGTATCTCTTGGACCTTCTTACTGACGATGAAACACAGAAATTGCATCGAATTTAATACAAAAGGCACAATGCCGACTTAAGTACACGAGGACTGACACTCTAACTTTCTATGTTTTGAACCTCTCCTGTGAGTCCGGTTTTAGATTCCGATGCTTCACTTCAGGTTTACTGTATACCTTGGAACTTCTTATTGACGATGAAACACAGATATTGCATCCGAATATAGTACAAAAGGAAAAATGCCGACTTAAGTACAAGAGGACTGACACTATAACTTTCTATGATTTGACCCTTTCCTGTGAGTCCAGTTTTAGATTCCGATGCTTCAATTCAGGTTTACTGTATCCCTTGGACCGTCTTATTGACGCTAAAACCCAGAAATTGCATCCGAATTTAATGAAAATGGCACAATGCCGACTAAAGTACAAGAGGACTGACACTCTAACTTTCTATGATTTGAACCTCTCATGTGAGTCCAGTTTTAGATTCCGATGCTTCACTTCAGGTTTACTGTATCCCTTGGACCTTCTTAATGACGATGAAACACAGAAATTGCATCGAATTTAATACAAAAGGCACAATGAAGACTTAAGTACAAGAGGACTCGCACTCAAATTTTCTATGATTTGAACCTCTCCTGTGAGTCCAGCTTTAGATTCCGATGCTTCACTTCAGGTTTACTGCACCCCTTGGACCATCTTATTAACGATGAAACACAGAAATTCCATCGGAATTTAATACAAAAGGAACAATGCCGACTTAAGTACAAGATGACTGACACTATAACTTTCTACGATTTAACCTCTCCTGTGAGTCCAGTTTAAATTCCGAAGCTCCACTTCAGGTTTACTGTATCCCTTGGACCTTCTTATTTACGATGAAACACAGAAACTGCATCCGAATTTAATACCAAAGGCACATTGCCGACGTAAGTACAAGAGGACTGACACTCTAACTTTCTATGATTTGAACCACGTCTGTGAGTCCAGTTTTAGATTCCGATGCTTCACTTCATGACTACTGTATAGCTTGGACCTTCTTATAGACGATGAAACACAGAAATTGCATCCGAATTTAATACAAAAGGCACAATGCCGACTTAAGTACAAGAGGACTGACACTCTAAGTTTCTATGATTTGAACCTCTCATGTGATTCCAGTTTTAGATTCCGATGCCTCACTTCAGGTTTACTGTATCCCTTGGATCTTCTTATTGACGATGAAACACAGAAATTGCATCGAATTTAAATCAAAAGCACAATGCCGACTTACGTACAAGTGGACTGACACTCTAACTTGCTATGATTTGAACGTCTCCTGTGAGTCCAGTTTTGGAATCCGATGCTTCACTTCAGGTTTACTGTATCAATTGGACCGTCTTATTGACGAAGAAACCCAGAAATTGCATCCGAATTTAATGAAAATGGCACAATGCCGACTTATGTACAAGAGGGCTGACACTCTAACTTTCTATGATTTGAAACTCTCCTGTGTGTCCAGTTTTAGATTCCGATACTTCACTTCAGGTTTACTGTATTCCTGGGACCTTCTTATTGCGAATAAAACACAGAAATTGCATCGAATTTAATACAAAAGGCACAATAAAGACTTAAGTACGAGAATACTCACACTCAAACTTCCTATGATTTGAACCTCTCCTGTGAGTCCAGTTTTAGATTCCGATGCTTCACTCTCGGTCTACTGTGTAGCTTGGTCCTTCTTATTGACGATGAAACACAGAAATTGCATCCGAATTTAACACAAAAGGCACAATGCCTACTTAAGTACAAGAGGACTGACACTCTAACTTTCTATGATTTCAACTTCTCCTGTGAGTCCAGTTTTAGATTCCGATGCTTCACTTCAGGTTTACTGTATCCCTTGGACCCTCTTATTGACGATGAAACACAGAAATTGCATCCGACTTTAATGAAAATGGCACAATGCCGACTAAAGTACAAGAGGACTGACACTCTAACTTCAATGATTTGAACCTCTCCTGTGAGTCCTGATTTAGATTCCGATGCTTCACTTCAGGTTTACGGTACCCCTTGGACCTTCTTATTGACGATGAAACACAGAAATTGCATCGAATATAATACAAAAGGCACAATAAAGACTTAAGTACAAGAGGACTCACACTCAAACTTTCTGTGATTTGAACCTCTCCTGTGAGTCCAACTTTAGATTCCGATGCTTCACTTCAGGTTTACTGTATCCCTTAGACCTTCTTATTAACGATGAAACACAGAAATTCCATCCGAATTAATTACAAAAGGCACAATGCCGACTTAAGTACAAGAGGACTGACACTATAACTTTCTATGATTTAACCTCTCCTGTGAGTCCAGTTTTAAATTCCGATGCTTCACTTCAGGTTTACTGTATCCCTTGGACATTCTTATTGATGATGAAACACAGAAACTGCATCCGAATTTAATACAAAAGGCACATTGCCGACTTAAGTACAAGAGGACTGACACTCCAACTTTCTATGATTTGAACAACTCCTGTGAGTCCAGTTTTAGATTCCGATGCTTCACTTCATGTCTACTGTACAGCTAGGACCTTCTTATTAACGATGAAACACTGAAATTGCATCCGAATTTAATACAAAAGGCACAATGCCGACTTAAGTACAAGGGGACTGACACTCTAAGTTTCTATGATTTGAACTTCTCTTGTGATTTCTGTTTTAGATTCCGATGCTTCACTTCAGGTTTACTGTATCCCTTGGACCTTCTTATTGACGATGAAACACAGAAATTGCATCGAATTTAATTCAAAAGGCACAATGCCGACTTACGTACAAGAGGACTGACACTCTAACTTTCTATGATTTGAACCTCTCCTGTGAGTCCAGTTTTAGATTCCGATGCTTCACTTCAGGTTTACTGTATCCCTTGGACCGTCTCATTGACGATGAAACCCAGAATTTGCATCCGAATTTAATGAAAATGGCACAATGCCGACTTATGTACAAGAGGGCTGACACTCTAACTTTCTATGATTTGAACCTCTCCCGTGAGTCCAGTTTTAGATTCCGATGCTTCACTTCAGGTTTACTGTATCCCTTGGACCTTCTTATTGACGATGAAACACAGCAATTGCATCGAATTTAATACAAAAGGCAAAATGAAGACTTAAGTACGAGAGGACTCACACTCAAAGTTTCTTTGATTTGAACCTCTCCTGTGAGTCCAGCTTTAGCTTCCGATGCTTCACTTCAGGTTTACTGTATCCCTTGGACCTTGTTATTGACGATGATACACAGAAATTGCATCGAATTTAATACAAAAGGCACAATGCCGACTTAAGTACAAGACGACTGACACTCTAACTTTCTATGATTTGAACCTCTCCTGAGAGTCCAGTTTTAGATTCGATGCTTCACTTCAGGTCTACTGTATAGTTTGGACCTTCTTATTGACGATGAAACACAGAAATTGCATCCGAATTTAATACAAAAGGCACAATGCTGACTTACGAACAAGAGGACTGACACTCTAACTTTCTATGATTTGAACCTCTCCCGTGAGTCCAGTTTTAGATTCCGATGCTTCACTTCATTTTTACTGTATACCTTGGACCTTCTTATTGACGATAAAACACAGAAATTGCATCCGAATTTAATACAAAAGGTACAATGCCGACTTAAGTACAAGAGGAGTGACACTCTATATTTCCTGTGAGTCCAGTTTTAGATTTCGATGCTTCACTTCAGGTTTACTGTATCCCTTGGAACTTCTTATTGACCATGAAACACAGAAATTGCATCCGAACTTAATACAAAAGGCACAATGCCGACTTAAGTGCAAGAGGACTGGCACTATAAATTTCTATGATTTGAACCTCTCCTGTGAGTCCAGATTAAGATTCCGATGTTTCACTTCAGGTTTACTGTATCCCTTGGACCTTCTTATTGACGATGAAACACAGAAATTGCATCCCAAATTAATACAAAAGGCACAAAGCCGACTTAGGTACAAGAGGACTGACACTCTAACATTCTATGATTTGACTCTCTCCTGTGAGTCCAGTTTTAGGTTTCGATGCTTCACTTCAGGTTTACTTTATGCCTTGGACCTTCTTATTGACGATGTAACACAGAAATTGCATCCGAATTTAATACAAAACGCACAATGAAGACTTAAGTACAAGAGGACTCGCACTCAAACTTTCTATGATTTGAACCTCTCCTGTGAATCCAGTTTTAGATTCCGATGTTCACTTCAGGTCTACTGTATAGCTTGGACCTTCTGATTGACAATGAAACACAGAAATTGCATCCGAATTGTAATACAAAAGGCACAATGCCGACTTAAGTACAAGAGGACTGACACCCTAACTTTCTATGATTTGAACCTCTCCTGTGAGTCCAGTTTTAGATTCCGATGCTTCACTTCAGGTTTACTGTATCCCTTGGACCTTCTTATTGACGATGAAACACAGATATTGCATCCGAATATAGTACAAAAGGAAAAATGCCGACTTAAGTACAAGAGGACTGACACTCTAACTTTCTATGATTTGAACCTCTCCTGTGAGTCCAGTTTTAGATTCCGATGAATCACTTTAGGTTTACTGTATCCCTTGGACCTTCTTATTGACGATGAAACACAGATATTGCATCCGAATATAGTACAAAAGGAAAAATTCCGACTTAAGTACAAGAGGACTGACACTCTAACTTTCTATGATTTGAACCTCTCCTTTGAGTCCAGTTTTAGAATCCGATGCTTCACTTCAGGTTTACTGTATCCCTTGGACCTTCTTATTGACGATGAAACACAGAAATTGCATCGTATTTAATTCAAAAGGCACAATGCCGACTTACGTACAAGAGGACTGACACTCTAACTTTCTATGATTTGAACCTCTCCTGTGAGTCCAGTTTTGGATTCCGATGCTTCACTTCAGGTTTACTGTATCCCTTGGACCTTCTTATTGACGATGAAACACAGAAATTGCATCGAATTTAATTCAAAATGAACAATGCCGACTAAAGTACAAGAGGACTGGCACTCTAACTTTCTATGATTTGAACCTCTCCTGTGAGTCCAGTTTTAGATTCCGATGCTTCACTTCAGATTTACCGAATCCCTTGGACCGTCTTATTGACGACGAAACCCAGAAATTGCATCCGAATTTAATGAAAATGGCACATTGCCGACTTAAGTACAAGAGGACTGACACTCTAACTTCCTTCGATTTGAACCTCTCCTGTGAATCCAGTTTTTGATTCCGATGCTTCACTTCAGGTTTACTGTATCTCTTGGACCTTCTTACTGACGATGAAACACAGAAATTGCATCGAATTTAATACAAAAGGCACAATGCCGACTTAAGTACAAGAGGACTGACACTATAACTTTCTAAGATTTGAACCTCTCCTGTGAGTCCAGTTTTAGATTCCGATGCTTCAATTCAGGTTTACTGTATCCCTTGGACCTTATTATTGACGATGAAACACAGAAATTGCATCGAATTTAATTCAAAAGGCACAATGCCGACTTACGTACAAGAGGACTGACACTCTAACTTTCTGTGATTTGAACCTCTCCTGTGAGTCCAGTTTTGGATTCCGATGCTTCACTTCAGGTTTACTGTATCCCTTGGACCGTCTTATTGACGCTGAAACCCAGAAATTGCATCCGAATTTAATGAAAATAGCACAATGCCGACTAAAGTACAAGAGGACTGACACTCTAACTTTCTATGATTTGAACCTCTCATGTGAGACCAGTTTTAGATTCCGATGCTTCACTTCAGGTTTATCGTATCCCTTGGACCTTCTTATTAGCGATGATACACAGAAATTCCATCGGAATTTAATACAAAAGGAACAATGCAGACTTAAGTACAAGATGACTGACACTATAATTTTCTATGATTTAACCTCTCCTGTGAGTCCAGTTTTAAATTCCGAAGTTTCACTTCAGGTTTACTGTATCCCTTGGACCTTCTTATTGACGATGAAACACAGAAACTGCATCCGAATTTAATACAAAAGGCACATTGCCGACGTAAGTACAAGAGGACTGACATTCTAACTTTCTATGATTTGAACCACGCCTGTGAGTCCAGTTTTAGATTCCGATGCTTCACTTCATGACTACTGTATAGCTTGGACCTTCTTATAGACGATGAAACACAGAAATTGCATCCGAATTTAATACAAAAGGCACAATGCCGACTTAAGTACAAGAGGACTCACACTCTAAGTTTCTATGATTTGAACCTCTCCTGTGATTCCAGTTTTAGATTCCGATGCCTCACTTCAGGTTTACTGTATCCCTTGGATCTTCTTATTGACGATGAAACACAGAAATTGCATCGAATTAAAATCAAAAGGCACAATGCCGACTTACGTACAAGTGGACTGACACTCTAACTTTCTATGATTTGAACGTCTCCTGTGAGTCCAGTTTTGGATTCCGATGCTTCACTTCAGGTTTACTGTATCAATTGGACCGTCTTATTGACGAAGAAACCAGAAATTGCATCCGAATGTAATGAAAATGGCACAATGCCGACTTATGTACAAGAGGGCTGACACTCTAACTTTCTATGATTTGAACCTCTCCTGTATGTCCAGTTTTAGATTCCGATGCTTCACTTCAGGTTTACTGTATTCCTTGGACCTTCTTGTTGACGATAAAACACAGAAATTGCATCGAATTTAATACAAAAGGCACAATAAAGACTTAAGTACGAGAATACTCACACTCAAACTTCCTATGATTTGAACCTCTCCTGTGAGTCCAGCTTTAGATTCCGATGCTTCACTTCAGGTTTACTGTATCCCTTGGACATTCTTATTAACGATGAAACACAGAAATTGCATCAGAATTTAATACAAAATGCACAATGCCGACTTAAGTACAAGAGGACTGACACTCTAACTTTCTATGATTTAACCTCTCCTGTGAGTCCAGTTTTTGATTCCGATGCTTCACTTCAGGTTTACTGTATCCCTTGGACCTTCTTATTGACGATGAAACACAGAAATTGCATCCGAATTTAATACAAAAGGCACATTGCCGACTTAAGTACAAGAGGACTGACACTCTAACTTTCTATGATTTGAACCTCTCCTGTGAATCCAGTTTTAGATTCCGATGCTTCACAAATGATTTACTGTATCCCTTGGACCTTCTTATTGACGATGATACACAGAAATTGCATCGAATTTAATACAAAAGGCACAATGCCGACTTAAGTACAAGACGACTGACACTCTAACTTTCTATGATTTGAACCTCTCCTGAGAGTCCAGTTTTAGATACCGATGCTTCACTTCAAGTCTACTGTATAGCTTGGACCTTCTTATTGACGATGAAACACAGAAATTGACTCCGAATTTAATACAAAAGGCACAATGCCGACTTAAATACAAGAGGACTTACACTCTACCTTTCTATGATTTGAACCTCTCCTGTGAGTCCAGATTTAGATTCCGATGTTCACTTCAGGTCTACTGTGTAGCTTGGACCTTCTTATTGACGATGAAACACAGAAATTGCATCCGAAATTAATACAAAAGGCACAATGCCGACTTAAGTACAAGAGGACTGACACTCTAACTTTCTATGATTTGAACCTCTCCTGTGAGTCCAGTTTTAGATTCCGATGCTTCACTTCAGGTTTACTGTATCCCTAGGACCTTCGTGTTGACGATGAAACACAGAAATTGCATCGAATTTAATTCAAAAGGCACAATGCCGACTTACGTACAAGAGGACTGACACTCTAACTTTCTATGATTTGAACCTCTCCTGTGAGTCCAGTTTTGGATTCCGATGCTTCACTTCAGGTTTACTGTATCCCTTGGACCGTCTTATTGACGATGAAACCCAGAAATTGCATCCGAATTTAATGAAAATGGCACATTGCCGACTAAAGTACAAGAGGACTGACACTCTAATTTCCTATGATTTGAACCTCTCATGTGAGTCCAGTTTTAGATTCCGATGCTTCACTTCAGGTTTACTGTATCCCTTGGACCTTCTTATTGACGATGAAACACAGAAATTGCACTGAATTTAATACAAAAGGCACAATGACGACTTAAGTACAAGAGGACTCGCACTCAAACTTTCTATGATTTGAACCTCTCCTGTGAGTCCAGCTTTAGATTCCGATGCTGCACTTCAGGTTTACTGTATTCCTTGGACCTTCTTATTACGATGACACAGAAATTCCATCGGAATTTAATACAAAAGGAATAATGCCGACTTCAGTACAAGAGGACTGACACTATAACTTTCTATGATTTAACCTCTCCTGTGAGTCCAGTTTTAAATTCCGAAGCTTCACTTCAGGTTTACTGTATCCCTTGGACCGTCTTATTGACGAAGAAACCCAGAAATTGCATCCGAATATAGTACAAAAGGAACAATGCCGACTTAAGTACAAGACGACTGACACCAACTTTCTATGATTTGAACCTCTCCTGTGAGTCCAGTTTTAGATTCCGATGCATCACTTCAGGTTTACTGTATCCCTTGGATCTTCTTATTGACGATGAAACACAGAAATTGCATCCGAATTTAATACAAAAGGCACAATGCCGACTTAAGTACAATAGGACTGACACTCTAACTTTCTATGATTTGAACCTTTCCTGTAAGTCCAGTTTTAGATTCCGATGCTTCACATCAGGTTTACTGTATCCCTTGGACCTTCTTATTGACGATGAAAAACAGATATAGCATCCGAATATAGTACAAAAGGAACAATGCCGACTTAAGTACAAGACGACTGACACCAACTTTCTATGATTTGAACCTCTCCTGTGAGTCCAGTTTTAGATTCCGATGCATCACTTCAGGTTTACTGGATTCCTTGGATCTTCTTATTGACGATGAATCACAGAAATTGCATCGAATTTAATTCAAAAGGCACAATGCCGACTTACGTACAAGAGGACTAACACTAACTTTCTATGATTTGAACCTCTCCTGTGAGTCCAGTTTTGGATTCCGATGCTTCACTTCAGGTTTACTGTATCCCTTGGACCGTCTTATTGACGAAGAAACCCAGAAATTGCATCCGAATATAGTACAAAAGGAACAATGCCGACTTAAGTACAAGACGACTGACTATAACTTTCTATGATTCGAACCTCTCCTTTGAGTCCAGTTTTAGATTCCGATGCATCACTTCAGGTTTACTGTATCAGTTGGATCTTCTTATTGACGATGAAACACAGAAATTGCATCCGAATTTAATACAAAAGGCACAATGCCGACTTAAGTACAAGAGGACTGACACTCTAACTTTCTATGATTTGAACCTCTCCTGTGAGTCCAGTTTTAGATTCCGATGCTTCACTTCAGGTTTACTGTATCCCTAGGACCTTCGTATTGACGATGAAACACAGAAATTGCATCGAATTTAATTCAAAAGGCACAATGCCAACTTACGTACAAGAGGACTGACACTCTAACTTTCTATGATTTGAACCTCTCCTGTGAGTCCAGTTTTGGATTCCGATGCTTCACTTCAGGTTTACTGTATCCCTTGGACCGTCTTATTGACGATGAAACCCAGAAATTGCATCCGAATTTAATGAAAATGGCACATTGCCGACTAAAGTACAAGAGGACTGACACTCTAATTTCCTATGATTTGAACCTTTCATGTGAGTCCAGTTTTAGATTCCGATGCTTCACTTCAGGTTTACTGTATCCCTTGGACCTTCTTATTGACGATGAAACACAGAAATTGCACTGAATTTAATACAAAAGGCACAATGACGACTTAAGTACAAGAGGACTCGCACTCAAACTTTCTATGAATTGAACCTCTCCTGTGAGTCCAGTTTTAAATTCCGAAGCTTCACTTCAGGTTTACTGTATCCCTTGGACCGTCTTATTGACGAAGAAACCCAGAAATTGCATCCGAATATAGTACAAAAGGAACAATGCCAACTTAAGTACAAGACGACTGACACCAACTTTCTATGATTTGAACCTCTCCTGTGAGTCCAGTTTTAGATTCCGAAGAATCACTTCAGGTTTACTGTATCCCTAGGACCGTCTTATTGACGAAGAAACCCAGAAATTGCATCCGAATATAGTACAAAAGGAACAATGCCGACTTAAGTACAAGAGGACTGACACTCTAACTTTCTATCATTTGAACCTCTCCTGTGAATCCAGTTTTAGATTCCGATGCTTCACATCAGGTTTACTGTATCCCTTGGACCTTCTTATTGACGATGATACACACAAATTGCGTCGAATTTCATACAAAAGGCACAATGCCGACTTAAGTACAAGACGACTGACACTCTAACGTTCTATGATTTGAACCTCTCCTGAGAGTCCAGTTTTAGATTCCGATGCTTTACGTCAAGTCTACTGTATAGCTTGGACCTTCTTATTGACGATGAAACACAGAAATTGCATCCGAATTTATTACAAAAGGCACAATGCCGACTTAAGTACAAGAGGATTTACACTCTAACTTTCTATGATTTGTAAATCTCCTGTGAGTCCAGTTTTAGATTCCGAAGCTTCACTTCAGGTTTACTGTATCCCTTGGATCTTCTTATTGACGATGAAAAACAGAAATTGCATCCGAATTTAATACAAAAGGCACATTGCCGACTTAATTACAAGAGGACTGACACTCTAAGTTTCTATGATTTATACCTCTCCCGTGAGTCCAGTTTTAGATTCCGATGCTTCACATCAGGTTTACTTTATCCCTTGGACCTTCTCTTTGACGATGAAACACAGAAATTGCATCGAATTTAATACAAAAGGCACAATGCCGACTTAAGTATAAGTGGACTGACACTCTAACTTTCAATGATTTGAACCTCTCCTGTGAGTCCAGTTTTAGATTCCGATGCTGCACTTCAGGTCTACTGTATAGCTTGGACCTTCTTATTGACGATTAAACACAGAAACAGCATCCGAATTTAATACAAAAGGCACAATGCCGACTTAAGTACAAGAGGACTGACACTCTAACTTTCTATGATTTGATCCTCTCTTGTGAGTCCAGTTTAAGATTCTGATGCTTCACTTCAGGTTTACTGTATACCTTTGAATATCTTATTGACGTTGAAACACAGAAGTTGCATCCGAATTTAATACAAAATGCACAATGCCGACGTAAGTGCAAGAGTACTGACACTCCAAATTTCTATGATTTGTAAATCTCCTATGAGTCCAGTTTTAGATTCCGAAGCCTCACTTCAGGTTTACTGTATCCCTTGGACCTTCTTATTGACGATGAAACACAGAAATAGCATCCGAATTTAATGCAAATCTCCCAATGCCGACTTAAGTACAAGAGGACTGACACTCTAACTTTCTATACTTTAAACCTATCCCGTGAGTCCAGTTTTAGATTCCGATGCTTCACTACAGGTTTACTGTATCCCTTGGAATTTCTTATTAACGATGAAGCACAGAAATTGCACCCGACCTTAATAGAAAGGGCAAAATGCCGACTTAAGTACAAGAGGACTGAAAATCTAACTTTCTATGATTTGAACCTCTCCTGTGAGTCCAGTTTTCGATTCCGATTATTCACTTCAGGTTTACTGTATCCCTTGAGCCGTCTTATTGACAATGAAACCCAGAAATGGCATCCGAATTTAATATAAATGGCACAATGCCGACTTAAGTACAAGAGGACTGACACTCTAACTTTCTATGATTTGAACCTCTCCTGTGAGTCCAGTTTTAGATTCCGATGCTTCACTTCATGTTTACTGTATCCCTTGGACCTTCTTATTGACGATAAAACACAGAAATTGCATCGAATTTAATACAAAATGCACAATGAAGACTTAAATTCAAGAGGACTGACACTCTAACTTTCTATGATTTGAACCTCTCCTGTGAGTCCAGTTTAAGATTCCGATGCTTCACTTCCGGTTTACTGTATCAATTGGACCTTCTTATTAACGATGAAACACAGATATTGCATCGAAATTTAATACAAAAGGCACAATGCCGACTTAAGTACAAGATGACTGACACTCTAACTTTCTATGATTTGAACCTCTCCTGTGAGTCCAGTTATAGATTCCGATTCTTCACTTCAGATTTCCTGTATCCCTTTGACCTTCTTATTGACGATGAAACACAGAAATTCCATCCGAATTTAATACAAAAGGCACATTGCCGACTTAAGTACAAGAGGACTGACACTCTAACTTTCTATGATTTGAACCTCTCCTGTGAGTCCTGTTTTAGATTCCGATGCTTCACTTCAGGTTTACTGTTTCCCTTGCACCTTCTTATTGACGATGAAACACACAAATTGCATCGAATTTAATACAAAAGGCACAATGCCACTTAAAGACAAGTGGATTGACACTCTAACTTTCTATGATTTGGACCTCTCCTGTGAGTCCAGTTTTAGATTCCGGAGCTCCTCTCTCCGGTCTACTGTGTAGCTTGGTCCTTCTTATTGACGATGAAAGACAGAAATTGCATCCGAATTTAATACAAAAGGCACAATGCCTACTTAAGTACAAGAGGACTGACACTCTATCTTTCTATGATTTGAACCTCTCCTGTGAGTCCAGTTTTAGATTCCGATGCTTCACTTCAGGTTTACTGTATCCCTTGGACCTTCTTATTGACGATGAAACACAGATATTGCATCCGAATATAGTACAAAAGGAACAATGCCGACTTAAGTACATGGGGACTGACCCTCTAACTTAATATGATTTGAACCTCTCCTGTGAGTCCAGTTTCAGATTCCGATGCTTCACTTCAGGTTTACGGAACCCCTGGACCTTCTTATTGACGATGAAACACAGAAATTGCATCGAATTTAATTCGAAAGGCACAATGCCGACTTACGTACAAGAGGACTGACACTCTAACTTTCTATGATTTGAACATCTCCTGTGAGTCCAGTTTTAGATTTCGATGCTTCACTTCAGGTTTACTGAATCCCTTGGACCGTCTTATTGACGATGAAACCCAGAAATTGCATCCGAATTTAATGTTAATGGCACAATGCCGACTTAAGTACAAGAGGACTGACACTATAACTTTCTATGATTTGAACCTCACCTGTGAGTCCAGTTTTAGATTCCGATGCTTCACTTCAGGTTTACTGTATCTCTTAAACCTTCTTATTGACGATGAAACACAGAAATTGCATCGAATTTAATACAAAAGGCACAATGCCGACTTTAGTACAAGAGGACTGACACTCTAACTTTCTATGATTTGAACCTCTCCTGTGAGTCCAGTTTTAGATACCGATGTTCACTTCAGGTCTACTGTGTAGCTTGGACCTTCTTATTGACGATGAAACACAGAAATTGCATCCGAATTTAATACAAAAGGCACAATGCCGACATAAGTACAAGGGGCTGACACTCTAACTATCTATGATTTGAACCTCACCTGTGAGTCCAGTTTTAGATTCCGATGCATCACTTCAGGTTTACTGTATCCCTTGGATCTTCTTATTGACGATGAAACACAGAAATTGCATCGAATTTAAATCAAAAGGCACAATGCCGACTTACGTACAAGTGGACTGACACTCTAACTTTCTATGATTTGAACGTCTCCTGTGAGTCCAGTTTTGGATTCCGATGCTTCACTTCAGGTTTACTGTATCCCTTGGACCGTCTTATTGACGAAGAAACCCAGAAATTGCATCCGAATTCAATGAAAATGGCACAATGCCGACTTATGTACAAGAGGGCTGACACTCTAACTTTCTGTGATTTGAACCTCTCCTGTGAGACCAGTTTTAGATTCCGATGCTTCACTTCAGGTTTACTGTATCCCTTGGACCTTCTTATTGACGATAAAACACAGAAATTGCATCGAATTTAATACAAAAGGCACAATACAGACTTAAGTACGAGAGGACTCACACTCAAATTATCTATGATTTGAACCTCTATTGTGAGTCCAGCTTTAGATTCCGATGCTTCACTTCAGGTTTACTGTATCCCTTGGACATTCTAATTAACGATGAAACACAGAAATTGCATCGGAATTTAATACGAAATGCACATTGCCGACTTAAGTACAAGAGGACTGACACTCTAACTTTCTATGATTTAACCTCTCCTGTGAGTCCAGTTTTAGATTCCGATGCTTCACTTCAGGTTTACTGTATCCCTTGGACGTTCTTATTGACGATTAAACACAGAAACAGCATCCGAATTTAATACAAAAGGCACAATGCCGACTTAAGTACAAGAGGACTGACACTCTAACTTTCTATGATTTGATCCTCTCTTGTGAGTCCAGTTTAAGATTCTGATGCTTCACTTCAGGTTTACTGTATACCTTTGAATATCTTATTGACGTTGAAACACAGAAGTTGCATCCGAATTTAATACAAAATGCACAATGCCGACGTAAGTGCAAGAGTACTGACACTCCAAATTTCTATGATTTGTAAATCTCCTATGAGTCCAGTTTTAGATTCCGAAGCCTCACTTCAGGTTTACTGTATCCCTTGGACCTTCTTATTGACGATGAAACACAGAAATAGCATCCGAATTTAATGCAAATCTCCCAATGCCGACTTAAGTACAAGAGGACTGACACTCTAACTTTCTATACTTTAAACCTATCCCGTGAGTCCAGTTTTAGATTCCGATGCTTCACTACAGGTTTACTGTATCCCTTGGAATTTCTTATTAACGATGAAGCACAGAAATTGCACCCGACTTTAATAGAAAGGGCAAAATGCCGACTTAAGTACAAGAGGACTGAAAATCTAACTTTCTATGATTTGAACCTCTCCTGTGAGTCCAGTTTTCGATTCCGATTATTCACTTCAGGTTTACTGTATCCCTTGAGCCGTCTTATTGACAATGAAACCCAGAAATGGCATCCGAATTTAATATAAATGGCACAATGCCGACTTAAGTACAAGAGGACTGACACTCTAACTTTCTATGATTTGAACCTCTCCTGTGAGTCCAGTTTTAGATTCCGATGCTTCACTTCATGTTTACTGTATCCCTTGGACCTTCTTATTGACGATAAAACACAGAAATTGCATCGAATTTAATACAAAATGCACAATGAAGACTTAAATTCAAGAGGACTGACACTCTAACTTTCTATGATTTGAACCTCTCCTGTGAGTCCAGTTTAAGATTCCGATGCTTCACTTCCGGTTTACTGTATCAATTGGACCTTCTTATTAACGATGAAACACAGATATTGCATCGAAATTTAATACAAAAGGCACAATGCCGACTTAAGTACAAGATGACTGACACTCTAACTTTCTATGATTTGAACCTCTCCTGTGAGTCCAGTTATAGATTCCGATTCTTCACTTCAGATTTCCTGTATCCCTTTGACCTTCTTATTGACGATGAAACACAGAAATTCCATCCGAATTTAATACAAAAGGCACATTGCCGACTTAAGTACAAGAGGACTGACACTCTAACTTTCTATGATTTGAACCTCTCCTGTGAGTCCTGTTTTAGATTCCGATGCTTCACTTCAGGTTTACTGTTTCCCTTGCACCTTCTTATTGACGATGAAACACACAAATTGCATCGAATTTAATACAAAAGGCACAATGCCACTTAAAGACAAGTGGATTGACACTCTAACTTTCTATGATTTGGACCTCTCCTGTGAGTCCAGTTTTAGATTCCGGAGCTCCTCTCTCCGGTCTACTGTGTAGCTTGGTCCTTCTTATTGACGATGAAAGACAGAAATTGCATCCGAATTTAATACAAAAGGCACAATGCCTACTTAAGTACAAGAGGACTGACACTCTATCTTTCTATGATTTGAACCTCTCCTGTGAGTCCAGTTTTAGATTCCGATGCTTCACTTCAGGTTTACTGTATCCCTTGGACCTTCTTATTGACGATGAAACACAGATATTGCATCCGAATATAGTACAAAAGGAACAATGCCGACTTAAGTACATGAGGACTGACCCTCTAACTTAATATGATTTGAACCTCTCCTGTGAGTCCAGTTTCAGATTCCGATGCTTCACTTCAGGTTTACGGAACCCCTGGACCTTCTTATTGACGATGAAACACAGAAATTGCATCGAATTTAATTCGAAAGGCACAATGCCGACTTACGTACAAGAGGACTGACACTCTAACTTTCTATGATTTGAACATCTCCTGTGAGTCCAGTTTTAGATTTCGATGCTTCACTTCAGGTTTACTGAATCCCTTGGACCGTCTTATTGACGATGAAACCCAGAAATTGCATCCGAATTTAATGTTAATGGCACAATGCCGACTTAAGTACAAGAGGACTGACACTATAACTTTCTATGATTTGAACCTCACCTGTGAGTCCAGTTTTAGATTCCGATGCTTCACTTCAGGTTTACTGTATCTCTTAAACCTTCTTATTGACGATGAAACACAGAAATTGCATCGAATTTAATACAAAAGGCACAATGCCGACTTTAGTACAAGAGGACTGACACTCTAACTTTCTATGATTTGAACCTCTCCTGTGAGTCCAGTTTTAGATACCGATGTTCACTTCAGGTCTACTGTGTAGCTTGGACCTTCTTATTGACGATGAAACACAGAAATTGCATCCGAATTTAATACAAAAGGCACAATGCCGACATAAGTACAAGGGGCTGACACTCTAACTATCTATGATTTGAACCTCACCTGTGAGTCCAGTTTTAGATTCCGATGCATCACTTCAGGTTTACTGTATCCCTTGGATCTTCTTATTGACGATGAAACACAGAAATTGCATCGAATTTAAATCAAAAGGCACAATGCCGACTTACGTACAAGTGGACTGACACTCTAACTTTCTATGATTTGAACGTCTCCTGTGAGTCCAGTTTTGGATTCCGATGCTTCACTTCAGGTTTACTGTATTCCTTGGACCGTCTTATTGACGAAGAAACCCAGAAATTGCATCCGAATTCAATGAAAATGGCACAATGCCGACTTATGTACAAGAGGGCTGACACTCTAACTTTCTGTGATTTGAACCTCTCCTGTGAGACCAGTTTTAGATTCCGATGCTTCACTTCAGGTTTACTGTATCCCTTGGACCTTCTTATTGACGATAAAACACAGAAATTGCATCGAATTTAATACAAAAGGCACAATACAGACTTAAGTACGAGAGGACTCACACTCAAATTATCTATGATTTGAACCTCTATTGTGAGTCCAGCTTTAGATTCCGATGCTTCACTTCAGGTTTACTGTATCCCTTGGACATTCTAATTAACGATGAAACACAGAAATTGCATCGGAATTTAATACGAAATGCACATTGCCGACTTAAGTACAAGAGGACTGACACTCTAACTTTCTATGATTTAACCTCTCCTGTGAGTCCAGTTTTAGATTCCGATGCTTCACTTCAGGTTTACTGTATCCCTTGGACGTTCTTATTGACGATGAAACACAGAAATTGCATCCGAATTTAATACAAAAGGCACATTGCCGACATAAGTACAAGAGGACTGACACTCAAACTTTCTATGATTTGAACCTCTCCTGTGAATCCAGTTTTAGATTCCGATGCTTCACATCAGGTTTACTTTATCCCTTGGACCTTCTCTAGACGATGAAACACAGAAATTGCATCGAATTTAATACAAAAGCCACAATGCCGACTGAAGTATAAGTGCACTGACACTCTAACTTTCAATGATTTGAACCTCTCCTGTGAGTCCAGTTTTAGATTCCGATGCTGCACTTCAGGTCTACTGTATAACTTGGACCTTCTTATTGACGATTAAACACAGAAACAGCATCCGAATTTAATACAAAAGGCACAATGCCGACTTAAGTACAAGAGGACTGACACTCTAACTTTCTATGATTTGATCCTCTCTTGTGAGTCCAGTTTTAGATTCTGATGCTTCACATCAGGTTTACTGTATACCTTGGACCGTCTTATTGACGATGGAACACAGAAATTGTATCCGAATTTAATACAAAAGGCACAATGCCGACTTAAGTACAAGAGGGCTGCCACTATAACTTTCTATGATTTGAACCTCTCCTGTGACTCCAGTTTTAGATTCCGATGCTTCACTTCAGGTTTACTGTATTCCTTTGACCTTCTTATTGACGATGAAACACAGAAGTTGCATCCGAATTTAATACAAAATGCACAATGCCAACGTAAGTACACGAGGACTGACACTCCAAATTTCTATGATTTGTAAATCTCCTATGAGTCCAGTTTTAGATTCCGACGCTTCACTTCAGGTTTACTGTATCCCTTGGACCTTCTTATTGACGATGAAACACAGAAATAGCATCCGAATTTAATGCAAATCTCCCAATGCCGACTTAAGTACAAGAGGACTGACACTCTAACTTTCTATACTTTAAACCTCTCCCGTGAGTCCAGTTTTAGATTCCGATGCTTCACTACAGGTTTACTGTATCCCTTGGAATTTCTTATTAACGATGAAGCACAGAAATTGCACCCGACTTTAATAGAAAGGGCAAAATGCCGACTTAAGTACAAGAGGACTGAAACCCTAACTTTCTATGATTTGAACCTCTCCTGTGAGTCCAGTTTTAGAATCCGATGCTTCACTTCAGGTTTACTGTATCCCTTGAGCCGTCTTATTGACAATGAAACCCAGAAATGGCATCCGAATTTAATATAAATGGCACAATGGCGACTTAAGTACAAGAGGACTGACACTCTAACTTTCTATGATTTGAACGTCTCCTGTGAGTCCAGTTTTAGATTCCGATGCTTCACTTCAGGTTTACTGTTTCCCTTGGACCTTGTTATTGACGATGATACACAGAAATTGCATCGAATTTAATACAAAAGGCACAATGCCGACTTAAGTACAAGACGACCGACACTCTAACGTTCTATGATTTGAACCTCTCCTGAGGGTCCAGTTTTAGATTCCGATGCTTTACTTCAAGTCTACTGTATAGCTTGGACCTTCTTATTGACGATGAAACACAGAAATTGCATCCGAATTTATTACAAAAGGCACAATGCCGACTTAAGTACAAGAGGATTTACACTCTAACTTTCTATGATTTGTAAATCTCCTGTGAGTCCAGTTTTAGATTCCGATGCTGCACTTCAGGTCTCCTGTACAGCTTGGACCTTCTTATTGACGATTAAACACAGAAACAGCATCCGAATTTAATACAAAAGGCACAATGCCGACTTAAGTACAAGAGGACTGACACTCTAACTTTCTATGATTTGATCCTCTCTTGTGAGTCCAGTTTTAGATTCTGATGCTTCACTTCAGGTTTACTGTATACCTTGGACCGTCTTATTGACGATGGAACACAGAAATTGTATCCGAATTTAATACAAAAGGCACAATGCCGACTTAAGTACAAGAGGGCTGCCACTATAACTTTCTATGATTTGAACCTCTCCTGTGACTACAGTTTTAGATTCCGATGCTTCACTTCAGGTTTACTGTATTCCTTTGACCTTCTTATTGACGATGAAACACAGAAGTTGCATCCGAATTTAATACAAAATGCACAATGCCAACGTAAGTACACGAGGACTGACACTCCAAATTTCTATGATTTGTAAATCTCCTATGAGTCCAGTTTTAGATTCCGACGCTTCACTTCAGGTTTACTGTATCCCTTGGACCTTCTTATTGACGATGAAACACAAAAATAGCATCCGAATTTAATGCAAATCTCCCAAGGCCGACTTAAGTACAAGAGGACTGACACTCTAACTTTCTATACTTTAAACCTCTCCCGTGAGTCCAGTTTTAGATTCCGATGCTTCACTACAGGTTTACTGTATCCCTTGGAATTTCTTATTAACGATGAAGCACAGAAATTGCACCCGACTTTAATAGAAAGAGCAAAATGCCGACTTAAGTACAAGAGGACTGAAACCCTAACTTTCTATGATTTGAACCTCTCCTGTGAGTTCAGTTTTAGATTCCGATGCTTCACTTCAGGTTTACTGTATCCCTTGAGCCGTCTTATTGACAATGAAACCCAGAAATGGCATCCGAATTTATTACAAAAGGCACAATGCCGACTTAAGTACAAGAGGATTTATACTCTAACTTTCTATGATTTGTAAATCTCCTGTGAGTCCAGTTTTAGATTCCGAAGCTTCACTTCAGGTTTACTGTATCCCTTGGATCTTCTTATTGACGATGAAACACAGAAATTGCATCCGAATTTAATACAAAAGGCACATTGCCGACTTAATTACATGAGGACTGACACTCTAAGTTTCTATGATTTATACCTCTCCTGTGAGTCCAGTTTTAGATTCCGATGCTTCACATCAGGTTTACTTTATCCCTTGGACCTTCTCTAGACGATGAAACACAGAAATTGCATCGAATTTAATACAAAAGGCACAATGCCGACTTAAGTACAAGACGACCGACACTCTAACGTTCTATGATTTGAACCTCTCCTGAGGGTCCAGTTTTAGATTCCGATGCTTTACTTCAAGTCTACTGTATAGCTTGGACCTTCTTATTGACGATGAAACACAGAAATTGCATCCGAATTTATTACAAAAGGCACAATGCCGACTTAAGTACAAGAGGATTTACACTCTAACTTTCTATGATTTGTAAATCTCCTGTGAGTCCAGTTTTAGATTCCGAAGCTTCACTTCAGGTTTACTGTATCCCTTGGATCTTCTTATTGACGATGAAACACAGAAATTGCATCGAATTTAATACAAAAGCCACAATGCCGACTGAAGTATAAGTGCACTGACACTCTAACTTTCAATGATTTAAACCTCTCCTGTGAGTCCAGTTTTAGATTCCGATGCTGCACTTCAGGTCTACTGTATAGCTTGGACCTTCTTATTGACGATTAAACACAGAAACAGCATCCGAATTTAATACAAAAGGCACAATGCCGACTTAAGTACAAGAGGACTGACACTCTAACTTTCTATGATTTGATCCTCTCTTGTGAGTCGAGTTTTAGATTCTGATGCTTCACTTCAGGTTTACTGTATACCTTGGACCGTCTTATTGACGATGGAACACAGAAATTGTATCCGAATTTAATACAAAAGGCACAATGCCGACTTAAGTACAAGAGGGCTGCCACTATAACTTTCTATGATTTGGACCTCTCCTGTGACTACAGTTTTAGATTCCGATGCTTCACTTCAGGTTTACTGTATTCCTTTGACCTTCTTATTGACGATGAAACACAGAAGTTGCATCCGAATTTAATACAAAATGCACAATGCCAACGTAAGTACACGAGGACTGACACTCCAAATTTCTATGATTTGTAAATCTCCTATGAGTCCAGTTTTAGATTCCGACGCTTCACTTCAGGTTTACTGTATCCCTTGGACCTCCTTATTGACGATGAAACACAAAAATAGCATCCGAATTTAATGCAAATCTCCCAAGGCCGACTTAAGTACAAGAGGACTGACACTCTAACTTTCTATACTTTAAACCTCTCCCGTGAGTCCAGTTTTAGATTCCGATGCTTCACTACAGGTTTACTGTATCCCTTGGAATTTCTTATTAACGATGAAGCACAGAAATTGCACCCGACTTTAATAGAAAGAGCAAAATGCCGACTTAAGTACAAGAGGACTGAAACCCTAACTTTCTATGATTTGAACCTCTCCTGTGAGTCCAGTTTTAGATTCCGATGCTTCACTTCAGGTTTACTGTATCCCTTGAGCCGTCTTATTGACAATGAAACCCAGAAATGGCATCCGAATTTAATATAAATGGCACAATGCCGACTTAAGTACAAGAGGACTGACACTCTAACTTTCTATGATTTGAACGTCTCCTGTGAGTCCAGTTTTAGATTCCGATGCTTCACTTCAGGTTTACTGTATCCCTTGGACCTTCTTATTGACGATGAAACGCAGAAATTGCATCGAATTTAATACGAAATGCACAATGAAGACTTAAGTACAAGAGGACTGACACTCTAACTTTCTATGATTTGAACCTCTCCTGTGAGTCCAGTTTAAGATTCCGATGCTTCACTTCCAGTTTACTGTATCCCTTGGACCTTCTTATTAACGATGAAACACAGATATTGCATCGAAATTTAATACAAAAGGCACAATGCTGACTTAAGTACAAGATGACTGACACTCTAACTTCCTATGATTGGAACCTCTCCTGTGAGTCCAGTTTTAGATTCCGATGCTTCACTTCAGGTTTACTGTTTCCCTTGGACCTTCTTATTGACGATGAAACAAAGAAATTGCATCGAATTAAATTCAAAAGGCACAATGCCGACTTACGTACAAGAGGACTGACACACTAACTTTCCATGATTTGAACCTCTCCAGTGAGTCCAGTTTTAGATTCCGATGATTCACTACAGGTTCACTGTATCCCTTGGACCTTCTTATTAACGATGAGGCACAGAAATTGCATCCGACTTTAATACAAAGGGCACAATGCCGACTTAAGTACAAATGGACTCACACTCTAACTTTCTATGATTTGAACCTCTCCTGTGAGTCCAGTTTTAGATTCCGATGCTTCACTTCAGGTTTACTGTATCCTTTGGATCGTCTTATTGACGATGAAACCCAGAAATTGCATCCGAATTTAATAAAAACTGCACAATGCTGACTTAGGTACATGAGGACTGACACTCTAACTTTCTATGATTTGAACCTCTCCTGTGAGTCCAGTTTTAGATTCCGATGCTTCACTTCAGGTTTACCATATCCCTGGGACCTTCGTATTGACGATGAAACACAGAAATTGCATCCGAATTTAATACAAAAGGCACATTGCCGACTTAAGTACAAGAGGACTGACACTCTAACTTTCTATGATTTGAACCTCTACTGTCAGTCCAGTTTTAGATTCCGATGCTTCACATCAGGTTTACTGTACCCCTTGGACATTCTCATTGACGATGAAACACAGAAATTGCATCGAATTTAATACAAAAGGCACAATGCCGACTTAAGTACAAGAGGACTGACACTCTAACTTTCTATGATTTGAACCTCTCCTGTGAGTCCAGTTTTAGATTCCGATGCTTCACTTCAGGTTTACTGTATCCATTGGACCTTCTTATTGACGATGAAACACAGATATTGCATCCGAATTTAATACAAAAGACACAATGCCGACTTAAGTACAAGAGGACCGACACTCGAACATTCAATGATTTGAACCTCTCTTGTGAGTCCAGTTTTAGATTCCGATGCTTCACTTAAGGTTTACTGTATACCTTGGACCGTCTTATTGACGTTGAAACACAGAAATTGCATCCGAATTTAATACAAAAGGCACAATGCCGACTTAAGTACAAGAGGACGGCCACTATAACTTTCTATGATTTGAACCACTGCTGTGAGTCCAGTTTTAGATTCCAATGCTTCACTTCAGGTTTACTGTATCCCTTGGACCTTCTTATTGACGATGAAGCACAGATATTGCATCGGAATGAAATTCCAAAGGCACAATGCCGACTGAAGTACCAGAGGACTGACACTCTAACTTTCTGGGATTTGAACCTCTCCTGTGAGTCCAGTTTAGATACCGATGCTTCACTTCAGGTTTACTGTATACCTTGGACCTTCTTATTGACGATGAAACACAAAAATTGCATCCGAATTTAATACAAAAGGCACAATGCCGACTTAAGTACTAGAGGACTGACACTCTAACTCTCAATGATTCGAATCTCTCCTGTGGGTCCAGTTTTAGGTTCCGATGCTTCACTTCAGGTTTACAGTATACCTTGGGCCTTCTTATTGACGATGAAACAAAGAAATTGCATCCGAATTTAATACAAAATGCACAATGCCGACTTAAGTACAGGAGGACTGACACTCTAACTTTCAATGATTTGAACCTCTCCTGTGAGTCCAGTTTTAGATTCCGATGTGTCACTTCAAGTTTACTGTAGCCCTTGGACCTTCTTATTGACGATGAATCACAGAAATAGCATCGAATTTAATACAAAAGGCACAATGAAGACTTAAATACAAGAGAACTGACACTCTAACTTTCTATGATTTGAACCTCTCCTGTGAGTCCAGTTTAAGATTCCGATGCTTCACTTCAGGTTTACTGTATCCCTTGGACCTTCTTATTAACGATGAAACACAGAAAATGCATCGGAATTTAATACAAAAGACCCAATGCCGACTTAAGTATAAGAGGTCTGACACTCTAACTTTCTACGATTTGAACCTCTTCTGTGAGTCCAGTTTCAGATTCCGATGCTTCACATCAGGTTTACTGTATCCCTTGGACCTACTTATTGACGATGAAACACAGAAATTGCATCGAATTTAATACAAAAGGCACAATGCCGACTTAAGTACAAGAGGACTGACACTCTAACTTTCTATGATTTGAACCACTCCTGTGAGACCAGTTTTAGATTCCGATGCTTCACTTCAGGTCTACTGTATAGCTTGGACCTTCTTATTGACGATGAAACACAGAAATTGCATCCGAATATAATACCAAAGGCACAATGCCGATTTAAGTACAAGAGGACTGACACTAACTTTCTATTATTTGAACCTCTCCTGTGAGTCCAGTTTTAGATTCCGATGCTTCACTTCAGGTTTACTGTATCCCTTGGACCTTCTTATATACGATGAAACACAGATATTGCATCCGAATATAGTACAAAAGTACAATGCCGACTTAAAAACAAGATGACTGTCACTCTAACTTTCTATGATTTGAACCTCTCCTGTGAGTCCAGTTTTAGATTCCGATGCTTCACTTCAGGTTTACTGTTTCCCTTGGACCTTCTTATTGACGATGAAACACAGCAATTGCATCGAATTTAATTGAAAAGGCACAATGCCGACTTACGTACAAGAGGACGGACACACTAACTTTCCATGATTTGAACCATTCCTGTGAGTCCAGTTTTAGGTTCCGATGCTTCACTTCAGGTTTTTTGTATCCCTTTGACTTTCTTATTGATGATGAAACACAGAAATTGCATCCGAATGTAATACAAAAGGCACAATGACGACGTAAGTACAAGAGGACTGACACTCCAAATTTCTATGATTTGTAAATCTCCTGTGAGTCCAGTGTTAGATTCCGAAGCTTCACTTCAGGTTTACTGTATCCCTTGGACCTTCGTATTGACGATGAAACACAGCAATTGGATCCGAATTTAATACAAAAGGCCCAATGCCGACTTAAGTACAAGAGGACTGACACTCTAACTCTCTATGCTTTGAACCTCTCCTGTAAGTCCAGTTTTAGATTCCGATGCTTCACTACAGGTTCACTGTATCCGTTGGACCTTCTTATTAACGATGAAGCACAGAAATTGCATCCGAATTTAATACAAAGGGCACAGTGCCGACTTAAGTACAAGAGGACTGACTCTCTAACTTTCCATGATTTGAACCTCTACTGTGTGTCCAGTTTTAGATTCCGATGCTTCACTTGAGGTTTACAGATTCCCTTGGACCGTCTTATTGACGATGAAACCCAGAAATTGCATTCGAATTTAATAAAAACGGCACAATGCCGACTTAAGTACAAGAGGACTGACACTCTAACTTTCTATGATTCGGACGTCTCCTGTGAGTCCAGTTTTAGATTCCGATGCTTCACTTCAGGTTTACTGTATCCCTTGGACCTTCCTATTGCCGATGAAACACAGAAATTGCATCCGAATTTAATACAAAAGGCACATTGCCGACTTAAGTACAAGAGGACTGACACTCTAACTTTCTATGATTTGAACCTCTCCTTTGATTACAGTTTTAGATTGCGATGCTTCACTTCAGGTTTACTGTATCCACTAGACCTTCTTATTGACGAGGAAACACAGAAATTGCATCCGAATTTAATACAAAAGGCACAATGGCGACTTAAGTACAAGAGGACTGACACTCTAAGATTCTATGATTTGAACCTCTCCTGTGAGTCCAGTTTTAGATTCCGATGCTTCACTTGAGGTTTACAGTATCCCTTGGACATTTTTATTGACGATGAAGCACAGAAATTGCATCCCAATTTAATATAAAAGGCACATTGTCGACTTAAGTACAAGAGGACTGACACTCTATCTATCTATGAATTTGAACCTCTGTTGTGAGTCCAGTTTTAGATTCCGACGCTTCACTTCAGGTTTACTGTATACCTTGGACCGTCTTATTGACGATGAAACACAGAAATTGCAACCGAGCTTAATACAAGAGGCACAATGCCGACTTAAGTACAAGAGAACTGACACTCTAACTTTCAATGATTTGAACCTCTCCTGTGAGTCCAGTTATAGATTCCGATGCTTCACTTCAGGTTTACTGTATCCCTTGGACCTTCTTATTGACGATGAAACACAGAAATTGCATTCGAATTAAATACAAAAGATTCAATGCCGACTTAAGTACAAGCGGACTGACTGTCTAATTTCTATGATTTGAACCTCTCCTGTGAGTCCAGTTACAGATTCCGATGCTTCACTTCAGGTTTACTGTATCCCTTGGACCTTCGTATTGACGATGAAACACAGAAATTGCATCCGAATTTAATACAAAAGGCACAATGCCGACTTAAGTACAAGAGGACTGACACTCTAACTTTCTATGATTTGAACCTCTCCTGTGAGTTCAGGTTTAGATTCCGATGCTTCACTTCAGGCTTACTGTATCCCTTGGACCTTCTTATTGACAATGAAACACAGAAATTGCATCCGAATTTAATACAAAAAGCACAATGCCGACTTAAGTACAAGAGGACTGACACTCTAATTTCCTATGATTTGACCTTCTCCTGTGAGTCCAGTTTTAGATTCCGATGCTTCACATCGGGTTTACTGTATCCCTTGGACCTTCGTATTGACGATGAAGCACAGAAATTGCATCAGAATAAAATTCAAAAGGCACAATGCAGACTTAAGTACAAGAGGACTGACACTCTAACTTTATATGATTTGAACCTCTCCTGAGAGTCCACTTTCAGATTCCGATGCTTCACGTTAGGTTTACTGTATCCATTGGACCTTCTTATTGACGATGAAACACAGAAATTGCTTCCGAATTTAATACAAAAGGCACAATGGCGACTTAAGTACAAGAGGACTGACACTCTAACTTTCTATGTTTTGAACCGCTCCTGTGACTCCAGTTTTAGATTCCGATGCTTCACTTCAGGTTTCCTGTATCCCTTGGACATTCATATTGACGATGAAACACAGAAATTGCATCCCAATTTAATACAAAAAACACAAAGCCCACTTAAGTACAAGAGGACTGACACTCTAACATCCTATGATTTGACTCTCTCCTGAGAGTCCAATTTTAGATTCCGATGCTTCACTTCAGGTTTACTGTATGCCTTTGACCTTCTTATTGACGATGTAACACAGAAATTGCATCCGAATTTAATACAAAAGGCACAATGCCTACTTAGGTGGAAAAGGATTGACACTATAACCTTCTATGATTTGAACCTCTCCTGTGAGTACAGTTTTAGATGCCGATGCTTCACTTCAGGTTTATTGTATCCCTTGGTCCTTCTTATTGACGATGAAAGACAAAAATTGCATCCGAATTTAATACAAGAGGCACAATGCCGACTTACGTACAAGAGGACTGACACTCTGTTTCTACGATTTGAATATCTCCTGTGAGTCCAGTTTTAGATTCCGATGCTTCACTTCGGGTTTACTGTATCCCTTGGACATTCTTATTGACGATGAAACACAGAAATTGCATCCAAATTTAATACAAAAGGCACAAAGCCGACTTAAGTACAAGAGGACTGTCACTCTAACTTTCTATGATTTGAACCTCTCCTGTGAGTCCAGTTTATGATTCCGATGCTTCACTTCAGGTTTACTGTATACGTTGGACCTTTTTATTGACGATGAAGCACAGAAATTGCATTCGAATTAAATACAATAGTTTGATTGCCGACTTAAGCATAAGAGGACTGACACTCTAACTTTCTATGATTTGAACCTCTCCTGTGAGCCCAGTTTTAGATTTCGATGCTTCACTCCAGGTTTACTGTATCCTTTGGACCTTCTTGTTGACGATGAAACACAGAAATTGCATCCGAATTTAATACAAAAGTCACAATGCCGACATAAATGCAAGAGGACTGACACTCTAACTTTCTATGATTTGAACCTCTCCTGTGAGTCCAGTTATAGATTCCGATGCTTCACTTCAGGTTTACTGTATCCCTTGGACATTCATATTGACGATGAAACACAGAAATTGCATCCGAATTGAATACAAAAGGCACAATGCCGACTTAAGTACAAGAGGACTGACACTCTAACTCTCAAAGATTTGAACCTCCCCTGTGAGTCCAGTTTTTGATTCCGATGCTACAGTTCAGTTTTACTGTATCCCTTGGACCTTCTTATTGACGATGAAACACAGAAATTGCATTCGAATTAAATACAAAAGTTTCATTGCCGACATAAGTATAAGAGGACTGACACTCTAACTTTCTATGATTTGAACCTCTCCTGTGAGCCCAGTTTTAGATTTCGATGCTTCACTCCAGGTTTACTGTATGCCTTGGACCTTCTTATTGACGATGAAGCACAGAAATTGCATCCGAATTTAATACAAAAGCCACAATGCCGACTTAAGTACAAGAGGACTGACACTCTAACTTTCTATGACTTGAACCTCTGCTGTGAGTCCAGTTTTAGATTCCGATGCTTTAACTTTAGGTTTACTGTATACCTTGGACCTCCTTATAGACGATGAAGCACAGAAATTGCATCGGAATTAAATTCAAAAGGCACAATGCCGACTTAAGTACAGGAGGACTGACACTCTAATTTTCTTTGATTTGAACACCTCCTGTGAGTCCAGTTTTAGATTCCGATGCTTCACTTCAGGTTTACTCTATGCCTTGGACCATCTTATTGATGATGAATCACAGAATTGCATCCGAATTTAATACAAAAGGCATAATGCCGACTTAAGTACAAGAGTACTGACACTCTAATTTTCTATGATTTGACCCTCTCCTGTGAGTCCAGTTTAAGATTCCGATGCTTCACTTCAGGTTTATTGTATACGTTGGATCTTCTTATTGACGATGAAACACAGAAAATGCATCCAAATTTATTACAAAAGGCACAATGCCGACTTAAATACAAGAGGACTGACACTCAAACATTCTATGATTTGACTCTCTCTAGTGAGTCCAGTTTTAGTTTCCCTATGCTTCACTTCAGGTTTACTGTATCCCTCGGACCCTCTTATTGACGATGTAACACAGAAATTGCATCCGAATTTAATACAAAAGGTACAATGCCGACTTAGCAGGAACAGGATTGACACTCTAACTTTCTATGATTCGAAACTCTCCTGTGAGTACAGTTTTAGATTGCGATGATTCACTTCAGGTTTACTGTATCCCTTGGACCTTCTTACTGACGATGAAAGACAGAAATTGCATCCGAATTTAATACAAGATGCATAATGCCGACTTAAGTACAAGAGGACTGACCCTCTAACTATCTATGATTTGAACCTCTCCTGTGAGTCCTGTTTTAGATTCTGATGCTTCACTTCAGGTTTTCTGTATCATTTGGACCTTCTTATTGACGATGAAACACAGAAATTGCATCCGAATTTAATACGAAAGGCACAATGCCGACTTAAATACAAGAGGACTGACACTCTAACTTTCTATGATTTGAACCTCTCCTGTGAGTCCAGTTTTAGATTCCGATGCTTCACTTCAGGTTTACTGTATCCCTTGGACCTTCATATTGACGATGAAACACAGAAATTGCATCTGAATTCAATATAAAAGGCACAATGACGAGTTAAGTACAAGAGGACTGACACCCTAGCATTCTATGATTTGAACCTCTGCTGGGAGTCCAGTTTTAGATTCCGATGCTTCACTTCAGGTTTACTGTATACCTTGGACCTTCATATTGACGTTGAAGCACAGAAATTGCATCGGAATTAAATTCAAAAGGCACAATGCCGACATAAGTACAAGAGGTCTGACACTCTAACTATCTATAATTTGAACATCTCCTGTGAGTCCAGTTTTAGATTCCGATGTTTCACTTCAGGTTTACTGTATCCCTTGGACCGTCTTATTGACGATGAAACACAGAAATTGCATCCGAACTTAATACAAGAGGCAAAATGCCGACTTAAGTACAAGAGGACTGACACTCTAACTTTCTATGATTTGAACCTCTCCTTTGATTCCAGTTTTAGATTGCGATGCTTCACTTCAGGTTTACTGTATTCATTGGACCTTCTTATTGACGGGGAAAGACAGAAATTGCATCCGAATTTAATACAAAAGGCACAATGGCGACTTAAGTACAAGAGGACTGACACTCTAACTTTCTATGCTTTGAACCTCTCCTGTGAGTCCAGTTTTAGATTCCGATGCTTCACTACAGGTTCACTGTATCCCTTGGACCTTCTTATTAACGATGAAGCACAGAAATTGCATCCGAATTTAATACAAAGGGCACAGTGCCGACTTAACTACAAGAGGACTGACTCTCTAACTTTCCATGATTTGAACCTCTCCTGTGAGTCCAGTTTTAGATTCCGATGCTTCACTTGAGGTTTACTGTTTCCCTTGGACCGTCTTATTGACGATGAAACCCAGAAATTGCATTCGAATTTAATAAAAACGGCACAATGCCGACTTAGGTACAAGAGGACTGAAACTCTAACTTTCTATAATTCGGGCGTCTCCTGTGAGTCCAGTTTTAGATTCCGATGCTTCACTTCAGGTTTACTGTATCCCTTGGACCTTCCTATTGACGATGAAACACAGAAATTGCATCCGAATTTAATACAAAAGGCACTTTGCCGACTTAAGTACAAGAAGACTGACACTCTAACTTTCTATGATTTGAACCGCTCCTTTGATTCCAGTTTTAGATTGCGATGCTTCACTTCAGGTTTACTGTATCCATTCGACCTTCTTATTGACGAGGAAACACAGAAATTGCATCCGAATTTAATACAAAAGGCACAATGGCGACTTAAGTACAAGAGGACTGACACTCTAAGATTCTATGATTTGAACCTCTCCTGTGAGTCCAGTTTTAGATTCCGATGCTTCACTTGAGGTTTACAGTATCCCTTGGACATTCTTATTGACGATGAAGCACAGAAATTGCATCCCAATTTAATACAAAAGGCACATTTCCGACTTAAGTACAAGAGGACTGACACTGTAACTTTCTATGTTTTGAACCTCTCCTGTGAGTCCAGTTTTAGATTCCGATGCTTCACTTCAGGTTTACTGTATCCCTTGGACATTCATATTGACGATGAAACACAGAAATTGCATCCCAATTTAATACAAAAAACACAAAGCCGACTTAAGTACAAGAGGACTGACACTCTAACATCCTATGATTTGACTCTCTCCTGTGAGTCCAGTTTTAGATTCCGATGCTTCACTTCAGGTTTACTGTATGCCTTTGACCTTCTTATTGACGATGTAACACAGAAATTGCATCCGAATTTAATACAAAAGGCACAATGCCGACTTAGGTGGAAAAGGATTGACACTATAACTTTCTATGATTTGAACCTCTCCTGTGAGTACAGTTTTAGATGTCGATGCTTCACTTCAGGTTTACTTTATCCCTTGGTCCTTCTTATTGACGATGAAAGACAAAAATTGCATCCGAATTTAATACAAGAGGCACAATGCCGACTTACGTACAAGAGGGCTGACACTCTATGTTTTTACGATTTGAATATCTCCTGTGAGTCAAGTTTTAGATTCCGATGCTTCACTTCGGGTTTACTGTATCCCTTGGACATTCTTATTGACGATGAAACACAGAAATTGCATCCAAATTTAATACAAAAGGCACAAAGCCGACTTAAGTACAAGAGGACTGACACTCTAACTTTCTATGATTTGAACCTCTCCTGTGAGTCCAGTTTATGATTCCGATGCTTTACTTCAGGTTTACTGTATCCCTTGGACCTTCTTATTGACGATGGAAGACAGAAATTGCATCCGAATATAATACAAAAGCCACAATGTCGACATAAGTACAAGAGGACTGACCCTCTAACTATCTATGATTTGAACCTGTCCTGTGTGTCCTGTTTTAGATTCTGATGCTTCACTTCAGGTTTTCTGTATCATTTGGACCTTCTTATTGACGATGAAACACAGAAATTGCATCCGAATTTAATACGAAAGGCACAATGCCGACTTAAATACAAGAGGACTGACACTCAAACATTCTATGATTTGACTCTCTCTAGTGAGTCCAGTTTTAGTTTCCCTATGCTTCACTTCAGGTTTACTGTATCCCTCGGACCCTCTTATTGACGATGTAACACAGAAATTGCATCCGAATTTAATACAAAAGGTACAATGCCGACTTAGCAGGAACAGGATTGACACTCTAACTTTCTATGATTCGAAACTCTCCTGTGAGTACAGTTTTAGATTGCGATGATTCACTTCAGGTTTACTGTATCCCTTGGACCTTCTTACTGACGATGAAAGACAGAAATTGCATCCGAATTTAATACAAGATGCATAATGCCGACTTAAGTACAAGAGGACTGACCCTCTAACTATCTATGATTTGAACCTCTCCTGTGAGTCCTGTTTTAGATTCTGATGCTTCACTTCAGGTTTTCTGTATCATTTGGACCTTCTTATTGACGATGAAACACAGAAATTGCATCCGAATTTAATACGAAAGGCACAATGCCGACTTAAATACAAGAGGACTGACACTCTAACTTTCTATGATTTGAACCTCTCCTGTGAGTCCAGTTTTAGATTCCGATGCTTCACTTCAGGTTTACTGTATCCCTTGGACCTTCATATTGACGATGAAACACAGAAATTGCATCTGAATTCAATATAAAAGGCACAATGACGAGTTAAGTACAAGAGGACTGACACCCTAGCATTCTATGATTTGAACCTCTGCTGGGAGTCCAGTTTTAGATTCCGATGCTTCACTTCAGGTTTACTGTATACCTTGGACCTTCATATTGACGTTGAAGCACAGAAATTGCATCGGAATTAAATTCAAAAGGCACAATGCCGACATAAGTACAAGAGGTCTGACACTCTAACTATCTATAATTTGAACATCTCCTGTGAGTCCAGTTTTAGATTCCGATGTTTCACTTCAGGTTTACTGTATCCCTTGGACCGTCTTATTGACGATGAAACACAGAAATTGCATCCGAACTTAATACAAGAGGCAAAATGCCGACTTAAGTACAAGAGGACTGACACTCTAACTTTCTATGATTTGAACCTCTCCTTTGATTCCAGTTTTTGATTGCGATGCTTCACTTCAGGTTTACTGTATTCATTGGACCTTCTTATTGACGGGGAAAGACAGAAATTGCATCCGAATTTAATACAAAAGGCACAATGGCGACTTAAGTACAAGAGGACTGACACTCTAACTTTCTATGCTTTGAACCTCTCCTGTGAGTCCAGTTTTAGATTCCGATGCTTCACTACAGGTTCACTGTATCCCTTGGACCTTCTTATTAACGATGAAGCACAGAAATTGCATCCGAATTTAATACAAAGGGCACAGTGCCGACTTAACTACAAGAGGACTGACTCTCTAACTTTCCATGATTTGAACCTCTCCTGTGAGTCCAGTTTTAGATTCCGATGCTTCACTTGAGGTTTACTGTTTCCCTTGGACCGTCTTATTGACGATGAAACCCAGAAATTGCATTCGAATTTAATAAAAACGGCACAATGCCGACTTAGGTACAAGAGGACTGAAACTCTAACTTTCTATAATTCGGGCGCCTCCTGTGAGTCCAGTTTTAGATTCCGATGCTTCACTTCAGGTTTACTGTATCCCTTGGACCTTCCTATTGACGATGAAACACAGAAATTGCATCCGAATTTAATACAAAAGGCACTTTGCCGACTTAAGTACAAGAAGACTGACACTCTAACTTTCTATGATTTGAACCGCTCCTTTGATTCCAGTTTTAGATTGCGATGCTTCACTTCAGGTTTACTGTATCCATTCGACCTTCTTATTGACGAGGAAACACAGAAATTGCATCCGAATTTAATACAAAAGGCACAATGGCGACTTAAGTACAAGAGGACTGACACTCTAAGATTCTATGATTTGAACCTCTCCTGTGAGTCCAGTTTTAGATTCCGATGCTTCACTTGAGGTTTACAGTATCCCTTGGACATTCATATTGACGATGAAGCACAGAAATTGCATCCCAATTTAATACAAAGGCACATTTCCGACTTAAGTACAAGAGGACTGACACTCTAACTTTCTATGTTTTGAACCTCTCCTGTGAGTCCAGTTTTAGATTCCGATGCTTCACTTCAGGTTTACTGTATCCCTTGGACATTCATATTGACGATGAAACACAGAAATTGCATCCCAATTTAATACAAAAAACACAAAGCCGACTTAAGTACAAGAGGACTGACACTCTAACATCCTATGATTTGACTCTCTCCTGTGAGTCCAGTTTTAGATTCCGATGCTTCACTTCAGGTTTACTGTATGCCTTTGACCTTCTTATTGACGATGTAACACAGAAATTGCATCCGAATTTAATACAAAAGGCACAATGCCGACTTAGGTGGAAAAGGATTGACACTATAACTTTCTATGATTTGAACCTCTCCTGTGAGTACAGTTTTAGATGTCGATGCTTCACTTCAGGTTTACTTTATCCCTTGGTCCTTCTTATTGACGATGAAAGACAAAAATTGCATCCGAATTTAATACAAGAGGCACAATGCCGACTTACGTACAAGAGGGCTGACACTCTATGTTTTTACGATTTGAATATCTCCTGTGAGTCAAGTTTTAGATTCCGATGCTTCACTTCGGGTTTACTGTATCCCTTGGACATTCTTATTGACGATGAAACACAGAAATTGCATCCAAATTTAATACAAAAGGCACAAAGCCGACTTAAGTACAAGAGGACTGACACTCTAACTTTCTATGATTTGAACCTCTCCTGTGAGTCCAGTTTATGATTCCGATGCTTTACTTCAGGTTTACTGTATCCCTTGGACCTTCTTATTGACGATGGAAGACAGAAATTGCATCCGAATATAATACAAAAGCCACAATGTCGACATAAGTACAAGAGGACTGACCCTCTAACTATCTATGATTTGAACCTGTCCTGTGTGTCCTGTTTTAGATTCTGATGCTTCACTTCAGGTTTTCTGTATCATTTGGACCTTCTTATTGACGATGAAACACAGAAATTGCATCCGAATTTAATACGAAAGGCAAAATGCCGACTTAAATACAAGAGGACTGACACTCTAACTTTCTATGATTTGAACCTCTCCTGTGAGTCCAGTTTTAGATTACGATACTTCACTTCAGGTTTACTGTATCCCTTGGACCTTCATATTGACGATGAAACACAGAAATTGCATCTGAATTCAATATAAAAGGCACAATGCCGAGTTAGTACAAGAGGACTGACACCCTAGCATTCTATGATTTGAACCTCTGCTGGTAGTCCAGTTTTAGATTCCGATGCTTCACTTCAGGTTTACTGTATACCTTGGACCTTCATATTGACGTTGAAGCACAGAAATTGCATCGTAATTAAATTCAAAAGGCACAATGCCGACTTAAGTACAAGAGGTCTGACACTCTAACTATCTATTATTTGAACATCTCCTGTGAGTCCAATTTTAGATTCCGATGTTTCACTTCAGGTTTACTGTATCCCTTGGACCGTCTTATTGACGATGAAACACAGAAATTGCATCCGAACTTAATACAAGACGCACTATGCCGACTTAAGTACAAGAGGACTGACACTCTAACTTTCTATGATTTGAACCTCTCCTTTGATTCCAGTTTTAGATTGCGATGCTTCACTTCAGGTTTACTGTATCCATTGGACCTTCTTATTGACGGGGAAAGACAGAAATTGCATCAGAATTTAATACAAAAGGCACAATGGCGACTTAAGTGCAAGAGGACTGACACTCTAACTTTCTATGCTTTGAACCTCTCCTGTGAGTCCAGTTTTAGATTCCGATGCTTCACTACAGGTTCACTGTATCCCTTGGACCTTCTTATTAACGATGAAGCACAGAAATTGCATCCGAATTTAATACAAAGGGCACAGTGCAGACTTAAGTACAAGAGGACTGACTCTCTAACTTTCCATGATTTGAACCTCTCCTGTGAGTCCAGTTTTAGATTCCGATGCTTCACTTGAGGTTTACTGTTTCCCTTGGACCGTCTTATTGACGATGAAACCCTGAAATTGCATTCGAATTTAATAAAAACGGCACAATGCCGACTTAGGTACAAGAGGACTGACACTCTAACTTTCTATAATTCGGGCGTCTCCTGTGAGTCCAGTTTTAGATTCCGATGCTTCACTTCAGGTTTACTGTATCACTTGGACCTTCCTATTGACGATGAAACACAGATATTGCATCCGAATTTAATACAAAAGGCACATTGCCGACTTCTGTACAAGAAGACTGACACTCTAACTTTCTATGATTTGAACCGCTCCTTTGATTCCAGTTTTAGATTGCGATGCTTCACTTCAGGTTTACTGTATCCATTGGACCTTCTTATTGACGAGGAAACACAGAAATTGCATCCCAATTTAATACAAAAAACACAAAGCCGACTTAAGTACAAGAGGACTGACACTCTAACATCCTATGATTTGACTCTCTCCTGTGAGTCCAGTTTTAGATTCCGATGCTTCACTTCTGGTTTACTGTATGCCTTTGACCTTCTTATTGACGATGTAACACAGAAATTGCATCCGAATTTAATACAAAAGGCACAATGCCGACTTAGGTGGAAAAGGATTGACACTATAACTTTCTATGATTTGAACCTCTCCTGTGAGTACAGTTTTAGATGCCGATGCTTCACTTCAGGTTTACTGTATCCCTTGGTCCTTCTTATTGACGATGAAAGACAAAAATTGCATCCGAATTTAATACAAGAGGCACAATGCCGACTTACGTACAAGAGGACTGACACTCTATGTTTCTACGATTTGAATATCTCCTGTGAGTCCAGGTTTAGATTCCGATGCTTCACTTCGGGTTTACTGTATCCCTTGGACATTCTTATTGACGATTAAACACAGAAATTGCATCCAAATTTAATACAAAAGGCACAAAGCCGACTTAAGTACAAGAGGACTGACACTCTAACTTTCTATGATTTGAACCTCTCCTGTGAGTCCAGTTTATGATTCCGATGCTTTACTTCTGGTTTACTGTATCCCTCGGACCTTCTTATTGACGATGGAAGACAGAAATTGCATCCGAATATAATACAAAAGCCACAATGCCGACATAAGTACAAGAGGACTGACCCTCTAACTATCTATGATTTGAACCTCTCCTGTGAGTCCTGTTTTAGATTCTGATGCTTCACTTCAGGTTTTCTGTATCATTTGGACCTTCTTGTTGACGATGAAACACAGAAATTGCATCCGAATTTAATACGAAAGGCACAATGCCGACTTAAATACAGGAGGACTGACACTCTAACTTTCTATGATTTGAACCTCTCCTGTGAGTCCAGTTTTAGATTCCGATGCTTCACTTCAGGTTTACTGTATCCCTTGGACCTTCATATTGACGATGAAACACAGAAATTGCATCTGACTTCAATATAAAAGGCACAATGCCGAGTTAGTACAAGAGGACTGACACCCTAGCATTCTATGATTTGAACCTCTGCTGGGAGTCCAGTTTTAGATTCCGATGCTTCACTTCAGGTTTACTGTATACCTTGGACCTTCATATTGACGTTGAAGCACAGAAATTGCATCGGAACTAAATTCAAAAGGCACAATGCCGACTTAAGTACAAGAGGTCTGACACTCTAACTATCTGTTATTTGACCATCTCCTGTGAGTCCAGTTTTAGATTCCGATGTTTCACTTCAGGTTTACTGTATCCCTTGGACCGTCTTATTGGCGATGAAACACAGAAATTGCATCCGAACTTAATACAAGAGGCACAATGCCGACTTAAGTACAAGAGGACTGACACTCTAGCATTCTATGATTTGAACCTCTCCTTTGATTCCAGTTTTAGATTGCGATGCTTCACTTCAGGTTTACTGTATCCATTGGACCTTCTTATTGACGGGGAAAGACAGAAATCGCATCGGAATTTAATACAAAAGGCACAATGGCGACTTAAGTGCAAGAGGACTGACACTCTAACTTTCTATGCTTTGAACCTCTCCTGCGAGTCCAGTTTTACATTCCGATGCTTCACTACAGGTTCACTGTATCCCTTGGACCTTCTTATTAACGATGAAGCACAGAAATTGCATCCGAATTTAATACAAAGGGCACAGTGCCGACTTAAGTACAAGAGGACTGACTCTCTAACTTTCCATGATTTGAACCTCTCCTGTGAGTCCAGTTTTAGATTCCGATGCTTCACTTGAGGTTTACTGCATCCCTTGGACCTTCCTATTGACGATGAAACACAGATATTGCACCCGAATTTAATACAAAAGGCACATTGCCGACTTAAGTACAAGAAGACTGACACTCTAACTTTCTATGATTTGAACCGCTCCTTTGATTCCAGTTTTAGATTGCGATGCTTCACTTCAGGTTTACTGTATCCATTGGACCTTCTTATTGACGAGGAAACACAGAAATTGCATCCGAATTTAATACAAAAGGCACAATGGCGACTTAAGTACAAGAGGACTGACACTCTAAGATTCTATGATTTGAAACTCTCCTGTGAGTCCAGTTTTAGATTCCGATGCTTCACTTGAGGTTTACAGTATCCCTTGGACATTCTTATTGACGATGAAGCACAGAAATTGCATCCCAATTTAATACAAAAATCACATTGCCGACTTAAGTACAAGAGGACTGACACTCTAACTTTCTATGATTTGAACCTCTGTTGTGAGTCCAGTTTTAGATTTCGACGCTTCACTTCAGGTTTATTGTATACCTTGGACCGTCTTATTGACGATGAAACACAGAAATTGCATCCGAACTTAATACAAGAGGCACAATGCCGACTTAAGTACAAGAGGACTGACACTCTAACTTTCTATGATTTGAACCTCTCCTGTGAGTCCAGTTATAGATTCCGATGCTTCACTTCAGGTTTACTGTATCCCTTGGACCTTCTTATTGACGATGAAACACAGAAATTGCATTCGAATTAAATACAAAAGATTCAATGCCGACTTAAGTACAAGAGGACTGACTGTCTAATTTCTATGATTTGAACCTCTCCTGTGAGTCCAGTTATAGATTCCGATGCTTCACTTCAGGTTTACTGTATCCCTTGGACCTTCGTATTGACGATGAAACACAGAAATTGCATCCGAATTTAAAACAAAAGGCACAATGCCGACTTAAGTACAAGAGGACTGACACTCTATTTTTCTATGATTTGAACCTCTCCTGTGAGTCCAGTTTTAGATTCCGATGCTTCACTTCAGGTTTACTGTATCCCTTGGACCTTCTTATTGACGATGAAGCACAGAAATTGCATCAGAATTAAATTCAAAAGGCACATTGCCGACTTATGTACAAGAGGACTGACACTCTAACTTTCTATGATTTGAACCTCTCCTGAGAGACCACTTTCAGATTCCGATGCTTCACGTTAGGTTTACTGTATAAATTGGACCTTCTTATTGACGATGAAACACAGAAATTGCTTCCGAATTTAATACAAAAGGCACAATGGCGACTTAAGTACAAGAGGACCGATACTCTAACTTTCTATGTTTTGAACCTCTCCTGTGAGTCCAGTTTTAGATTCCGATGCCTCACTTCAGGTTTACTGTATCCCTTGGACATTCATATTGACGATGAAACACAGAAACTGCATCCCAATTTAATACAAAAAACACAAAGCCGACTTAAGTACAAGAGGACTGACACTCTAACATTCTATGATTTGACTCTCTCCTGTGAGTCCAGTTTTAGATTCCGATGCTTCACTTCAGGTTTACTGTATGCCTTTGACCTTCTTATTGACGATGTAACACAGAAATTGCATCCGAATTTAATACAAGAGGCACAAAGCCGACTTGCGTACAAGAGGACTGACACTCTATGTTTCTACGATTTGACTATCTCCTGTGAGTCCAGTTTTAGATTCCGATGCTTCACTTCGGGTTTACTGTATCCCTTGGACATTCTTATTGACGATGAAACACAGAAATTGCATCCAAATTTAATACAAAAGGCACAAAGCCGACTTAAGTACAAGAGGACTGACACTCTAACTTTCTATGATTTGAACCTCTCCTGTGAGTCCAGTTTATGATTCCGATGCTTCACTTTAGGTTAACTGTATACGTTGGACCTTTTTATTGACGATGAAGCACGGAAATTGCGTCTGAATTACATTCAAAACGCACAATGCCGACTTAAGTACGAGAGGACTGACACTCTAACTTTCCATGAATTGATCCTCTCCCGTGAGTCCAGTTTTAGATTCCGATGCTTCACTTCAGGTTTACTGTATCCTTTGGACCTTCTTATTGACGAAGAAACACAGAAATTCCATCCGAATTTAATACAAAAGTCACAATGCCGACATAAGTACAAGAGGACTGACACTCTAACTTTCTATGATTTGAACCTCTCCTGTGAGTCCAGTTATAGATTCCGATGCTTCACTTCAGGTTTACTGTATCCCTTGGACCTTCTTATTGACGATGAAACACAGAAATTGCATCCGAATTGAATACAAAAGGCACAATGCCGACTTAAGTACAAGAGGACTGACACTCTAACTCTCAAAGATTTGAACCTCCCCTGTGAGTCCAGTTTTTGATTCCGATGCTTCAGTTCATTTTTACTGTATCCCTTGGACCTTCTTATTGACGATGAAACACAGAAATTGCATTCGAATTAAATACAAAAGTTTCATTGCCGACTTAAGTATAAGAGAACTGACACTCTAACTTTCTATGATTTGAACCTCTCCTGTGAGTCCAGTTTTAGATTTTGATGCTTCACTCCAGGTTTTCTGTATGCCTTGGACCTTCTTATTGACGATGAAGCACAGAAATTGCATCCGAATTTAATACAAAAGCCACAATGCCGACTTAAGTACAAGAGGACTGACACTCTAACTTTCTATGATTTGAACTTCTCCTGTGAGTCCGGTTTTAGATTCCGATGCTTCACTTCAGGTTTACTGTATCCCTTGGTCGTTCTTATTGACGATGAGACACAGAAATTGATTCAGAATTTAATACAAAAGGCACAATGCCGACTTAAGTACAAGAGGACTGACACTCTAACATTCTATGATTTGACTCTCTCCTGTGAGTCCAGTTTTAGATTCCGATGCTTCACTATAGGTTTACTGTATGCCTTGGACCTTCTTATTGTCGATGTAACACAGAAATTGCATCCGAATTTAATACAAAAGGTACAATGCCGACTTAAGTACAAGAGGACTGACACTCTAACTTTCTATGATTTGAACATCTGCTGTGAGTCCAGTTTTAGATTCCGACGCTTTAACTTTAGGTTTACTGTATACCTTGGACCTCCTTATAGACGATGAAGCACAGAAATTGCATCGGAATTAAATTCAAAAGGCACAATGCCGACTTAAGTACAGGAGGACTGACACTCTAATTTTCTTTGATTTGAACACCTCCTGTGAGTCCAGTTTTAGATTCCGATGCTTCACTTCAGGTTTACTCTATGCCTTGGACGATCTTATTGACGATGACTCACAGAATTGCATCCGAATTTAATACAAAAGGCACAATGCCGACTTAAGTACAAGAGTACTGACACTCTACTTTTCTATGATTTGACCCTCTCCTGTGAGTCCTGTTTAAGATTCCGATGCTTCACTTAAGGTGTATTGTATACGTTGGATCTTCTTATTGGCGATGAAACACAGAAATTGCATCCAAATTTAATACAAAAGGCACAATGCCGTCTTAAATACAAGAGGACTGACACTCAAACATTCTATGATTTGACTCTCTCCAGTGAGTCCAGTTTTAGTTTCCCTATGCTTCACTTCAGGTTTACTGTATCCCTCGGACCTTCTTATTGACGATGTAACACAGAAATTGCATCCGAATTTAATACAAAAGGTACAATGCCGACTTAGCAGGAACAGGATTGACACTCTAACTTTCTATGATTCGAAACTCTCCTGTGAGTACAGTTTTAGATTGCGATGATTCCCTTCAGGTTTACTGTATCCATTGGAAATTCTTATTGACGATGAAACACAGAAATTGCATCTGAATTCAATATAAAAGGCACAATGCCGAGTTAAGTACAAGAGGACTGACACCCTAGCATTCTATGATTTGAACCTCTGCTGGGAGTCCAGTTTTAGATTCCGATGCTTCACTTCAGGTTTACTGTATACCTTGGACCTTCATATTGACGTTGAAGCACAGAAATTGCATCGGAATTAAATTCAAAAGGCACAATGCCGACTTAAGTACGGGAGGTCTGACACTCTAACTATCTATTATTTGAACATCTCCTGTGAGTCCAGTTTTAGATTCCGATGTTTCACTTCAGGTTTACTGTATCCCTTGGACCTTCTTATTGACGATGAAAGACTGAAATTGCATCCGAATTTAATACAAGTGGCACAATGCCGACTTACGTACAAGAGGACTGACACTCTAATTATCTTTGATTTGAACACCTCCTGTGAGTCCAGTTTTAGATTCCGATGTTTCACTTCAGGTTTACTGTATCCATTGGACCTTCATATTAACGATGAAACACAGAAATTGCATCCGAATTTAACATAAATCGCACAATGCCGACACAAAAACAAGAGGATTGACACTCTAACTTTCTATGATTTGAACCTCTCCTGTGAGTCCAGGTTTAGATTCCGATGCTTCACTTCAGGTTTACTGTATCCATTGGAAATTCTTATTGACGATGAAACACAGAAATAGCATCCGAATTAAATACAAAAGGCACAATGCCGACTTAAGTACAAGAGGACTGACACTCTAATTTTCTATGATTTGAACCTCTCCTGTGAGTCCAGTTTTAGCTTCCGATGCTCCACTTCAGGTTTACTGTATCCATTGGACCTTCATATTAACGATGAAAAACAGAAATTGCATCCGAATTTAATATAAATGGCACAATGCGACTCAAAAACAAGAGGACTGACACTCTAACTTTCTATGATTTGAACCTCTCGTGTGAGACCAGGTTTAGATTCGGATGCTTCACTTCAGGTTTACTGTATCCATTGGACCTTCGTATTGACGATGAAACACAGATATTGCATCCGAATTTAATACAAAAGGCACAATGCCGACTTAAGTACATGACGACTGACACTCTAACTTTCAATGATTTGAACCTCTCCTGTGAGTCCAGTTATAGATTCCGATGCTTCACTTCAGGTTTACTGTATCCCTTGGACCTTCTTATTGACGATGAAACACAGAAATTGCATCCGAATTGAATACAAAAGGCACAATGCCGACTTAAGTACAAGAGGACTGACACTCTAACTCTCAAAGATTTGAACCTCCCCTGTGAGTCCAGTTTTTGATTCCGATGCTTCAGTTCATCTTTACTGTATCCCTTGGACTTTCTTATTGACGATGAAACACAGAAATTGAATTCGAATTAAATACAAAAGTTTCATTGCCGACTTAAGTATAAGAGAACTGACACTCTAACTTTCTATGATTTGAACCTCTCCTGTGAGTCCAGTTTTAGATTTCGATGCTTCACTCCAGGTTTGCTGTATGCCTTGGACCTTCTTATTGACGATGAAGCACAGAAATTGCATCCGAATTTAATACAAAAGCCACAATGCCGACTTAAGTACAAGAGGACTGACACTCTAACTTTCTATGATTTGAACTTCTCCTGTGAGTCCGGTTTTAGATTCCGATGCTTCACTTCAGGTTTACTGTATCCCTTGGTCGTTCTTATTGACGATGAGACACAGAAATTGATTCAGAATTTAATACAAAAGGCACAATGCCGACTTAAGTACAAGAGGACTGACACTCTAACATTCTATGATTTGACTCTCTCCTGTGAGTCCAGTTTTAGATTCCGATGCTTCACTATAGGTTTACTGTATGCCTTGGACCTTCTTATTGTCGATGTAACACAGAAATTGCATCCGAATTTAATACAAAAGGTACAATGCCGACTTAAGTACAAGAGGACTGACACTCTAACTTTCTATGATTTGAACATCTGCTGTGAGTCCAGTTTTAGATACCGATGCTTTAATTTTAGGTTTACTGTATACCTTGGACCTCCTTATAGACGATGAAGCACAGAAATTGCATCGGAATTAAATTCAAAAGGCACAATGCCGACTTAAGTACAGGAGGACTGACACTCTAATTTTCTTTGATTTGAACACCTCCTGTGAGTCCAGTTTTAGATTCCGATGCTTCACTTCAGGTTTACTCTATGCCTTGGACCATCTTATTGACGATGAATCACAGAATTGCATCCGAATTTAATACAAAAGGCACAATGCCTACTTAAGTACAAGAGTACTGACACTCTAATTTTCTATGATTTGACCCTCTCCTGTGAGTCCAGTTTAAGATTCCGATGCTTCACTTTAGGTGTATTGTATACGTTGGATCTTCTTATTGACGATGAAACACAGAAATTGCATCCAAATTTAATACAAAAGGCACAATGCCGACTTAAATACAAGAGGACTGACACTCAAACATTCTATGATTTGACTCTCTCCAGTGAGTCCAGTTTTAGTTTCCCTATGCTTCACTTCAGGTTTACTGTATCCCTCGGACCTTCTTATTGACGATGTAACACAGAAATTGCATCCGAATTTAATACAAAAGGTACAATGCCGACTTAGCAGGAACAGGATTGACACTCTAACTTTCTATGATTCGAAACTCTCCTGTGAGTACAGTTTTAGATTGCGATGATTCCCTTCAGGTTTACTGTATCCATTGGAAATTCTTATTGACGATGAAACACAGAAATTGCATCTGAATTCAATATAAAAGGCACAATGCCGAGTTAAGTACAAGAGGACTGACACCCTAGCATTCTATGATTTGAACCTCTGCTGGGAGTCCAGTTTTAGATTCCGATGCTTCACTTCAGGTTTACTGTATACCTTGGACCTTCATATTGACGTTGAAGCACAGAAATTGCATCGGAATTAAATTCAAAAGGCACAATGCCGACTTAAGTACGAGAGGTCTGACACTCTAACTATCTATTATTTGAACATCTCCTGTGAGTCCAGTTTTAGATTCCAATGTTTCACTTCAGGTTTACTGTATCCCTTGGACCTTCTTATTGACGATGAAAGACTGAAATTGCATCCGAATTTAATACAAGTGGCACAATGCCGACTTACGTACAAGAGGACTGACACTCTAATTATCTTTGATTTGAACACCTCCTGTGAGTCCAGTTTTAGATTCCGATGTTTCACTTCAGGTTTACTGTATCCATTGGACCTTCATATTAACGATGAAACACAGAAATTGCATCCGAATTTAACATAAATCGCACAATGCCGACTCAAAAACAAGAGGATTGACACTCTAACTTTCTATGATTTGAACCTCTCCTGTGAGTCCAGGTTTAGATTCCGATGCTTCACTTCAGGTTTACTGTATCCATTGGAAATTCTTATTGACGATGAAACACAGAAATAGCATCCGAATTAAATACAAAAGGCACAATGCCGACTTAAGTACAAGAGGACTGACACTCTAAATTTCTATGATTTGAACCTCTCCTGTGAGTCCAGTTTTAGCTTCCGATGCTCCACTTCAGGTTTACTGTATCCATTGGACCTTCATATTAACGATGAAAAACAGAAATTGCATCCGAATTTAATATAAATGGCACAATGCGACTCAAAAACAAGAGGACTGACACTCTAACTTTCTATGATTTGAACCTCTCGTGTGAGACCAGGTTTAGATTCGGATGCTTCACTTCAGGTTTACTGTATCCATTGGACCTTCTTATTGACGATGAAACACAGATATTGCATCCGAATTTAATACAAAAGGCACAATGCCGACTTAAGTACATGACGACTGACACTCTAACTTTCAATGATTTGAACCTCTCCTGTGAGTCCAGTTATAGATTCCGATGCTTGTATCCCTTGGACCTTCTTATTGACGATGAAACACAGAAATTGCATCCGAATTGAATACAAAAGGCACAATGCCGACTTAAGTACAAGAGGACTGACACTCTAACTCTCAAAGATTAGAACCTCCCCTGTGAGTCCAGTTTTTGATTCCGATGCTTCAGTTCATTTTTACTGTATCCCTTGGACTTTCTTATTGACGATGAAACACAGAAATTGCATTCGAATTAAATACAAAAGTTTCATTGCCGACTTAAGTATAAGAGAACTGACACTCTAACTTTCTATGATTTGAACCTCTCCTGTGAGTCCAGTTTTAGATTTCGATGCTTCACTCCAGGTTTACTGTATGCCTTGGACCTTCTTATTGACGATGAAGCACAGCAATTGCATCCGAATTTAATACAAAAGCCACAATGCCGACTTAAGTACAAGAGGACTGACACTCTAACTTTCTATGATTTGAACTTCTCCTGTGAGTCCGGTTTTAGATTCCGATGCTTCACTTCAGGTTTACTGTATCCCTTGGTCGTTCTTATTGACGATGAGACACAGAAATTGATTCAGAATTTAGTACAAAAGGCACAATGCCGACTTAAGTACAAGAGGACTGACACTCTAACTTTCTATGATTTGAACATCTGCTGTGAGTCCAGTTTTAGATTCCGATGCTTTAACTTTAGGTTTACTGTATACCTTGGACCTCCTTATAGACGATGAAGCACAGAAATTGCATCGGAATTAAATTCAAAAAGCACAATGCCGACTTAAGTACAGGAGGACTGACACTCTAATTTTCTTTGATTTGAACACCTCCTGTGAGTCCAGTTTTAGATTCCGATGCTTCACTTCAGGTTTACTCTATGCCTTGGACCATCTTATTGACGATGAATCACAGAATTGCATCCGAATTTAATACAAAAGGCACAATGCCGACTTAAGTACAAGAGTACTGACACTCTAATTTTCTATGATTTGACCCTCTCCTGTGAGTCCAGTTTAAGATTCCGATGCTTCACTTTAGGTGTATTGTATACGTTGGATCTTCTTATTGACGATGAAACACAGAAATTGCATCCAAATTTAATACAAAAGGCACAATGCCGACTTAAATACAAGAGGACTGACACTCAAACATTCTATGATTTGACTCTCTCCAGTGAGTCCAGTTTTAGTTTCCCTATGCTTCACTTCAGGTTTACTGCATCCCTCGGACCTTCTTATTGACGATGTAACACAGAAATTGCATCCGAATTTAATACAAAAGGTACAATGCCGACTTAGCAGGAACAGGATTGACACTCTAACTTTCTATGATTCGAAACTCTCCTGTGAGTACAGTTTTAGATTGCGATGATTCCCTTCAGGTTTACTGTATCCATTGGAAATTCTTATTGACGATGAAACACAGAAATTGCATCTGAATTCAATATAAAAGGCACAATGCCGAGTTAAGTACAAGAGGACTGACACCCTAGCATTCTATGATTTGAACCTCTGCTGGGAGTCCAGTTTTAGATTCCGATGCTTCACTTCAGGTTTACTGTATACCTTGGACCTTCATATTGACGTTGAAGCACAGAAATTGCATCGGAATTAAATTCAAAAGGCACAATGCCGACTTAAGTACGAGAGGTCTGACACTCTAACTATCTATTATTTGAACATCTCCTGTGAGTCCAGTTTTAGATTCCAATGTTTCACTTCAGGTTTACTGTATCCCTTGGACCTTCTTATTGACGATGAAAGACTGAAATTGCATCCGAATTTAATACAAGTGGCACAATGCCGACTTACGTACAAGAGGACTGACACTCTAATTATCTTTGATTTGAACACCTCCTGTGAGTCCAGTTTTAGATTCCGATGTTTCACTTCAGGTTTACTGTATCCATTGGACCTTCACATTAACGATGAAACTCAGAAATTGCATCCGAATTTAACATAAATCGCACAATGCCGACTCAAAAACAAGAGGATTGACACTCTAACTTTCTATGATTTGAACCTCTCCTGTGAGTCCAGGTTTAGATTCCGATGCTTCACTTCAGGTTTACTGTATCCATTGGAAATTCTTATTGACGATGAAACACAGAAATAGCATCCGAATTAAATACAAAAGGCACAATGCCGACTTAAGTACAAGAGGACTGACACTCTAACTTTCTATGATTTGAACCTCTCCTGTGAGTCCAGTTTTAGCTTCCGATGCTCCACTTCAGGTTTACTGTATCCATTGGACCTTCATATTAACGATGAAAAACAGAAATTGCATCCGAATTTAATATAAATGGCACAATGCGACTCAAAAACAAGAGGACTGACACTCTAACTTTCTATGATTTGAACCTCTCGTGTGAGACCAGGTTTAGATTCGGATGCTTCACTTCAGGTTTACTGTATCCATTGGACCTTCTTATTGACGATGAAACACAGATATTGCATCCGAATTTAATACAAAAGGCACAATGCCGACTTAAGTACATGACGACTGACACTCTAACTTTCAATGATTTGAACCTCTCCTGTGAGTCCAGTTATAGATTCCGATGCTTCACTTCAGGTTTACTGTATCCCTTGGACCTTCTTATTGACGATGAAACACAGAAATTGCATCCGAATTGAATACAAAAGGCACAATGCCGACTTAAGTACAAGAGGACTGACACTCTAACTCTCAAAGATTTGAACCTCCCCTGTGAGTCCAGTTTTTGATTCCGATGCTTCAGTTCATTTTTACTGTATCCCTTGGACTTTCTTATTGACGATGAAACACAGAAATTGCATTCGAATTAAATACAAAAGTTTCATTGCCGACTTAAGTATAAGAGAACTGACACTCTAACTTTCTATGATTTGAACCTCTCCTGTGAGTCCAGTTTTAGATTTCGATGCTTCACTCCAGGTTTACTGTATGCCTTGGACCTTCTTATTGACGATGAAGCACAGAAATTGCATCCGAATTTAATACAAAAGCCACAATGCCGACTTAAGTACAAGAGGACTGACACTCTAACTTTCTATGATTTGAACTTCTCCTGTGAGTCCGGTTTTAGATTCCGATGCTTCACTTCAGGTTTACTGTATCCCTTGGTCGTTCTTATTGACGATGAGACACAGAAATTGATTCAGAATTTAATACAAAAGGCACAATGCCGACTTAAGTACAAGAGGACTGACACTCTAACATTCTATGATTTGACTCTCTCCTGTGAGTCCAGTTTTAGATTCCGATGCTTCACTATAGGTTTACTGTATGCCTTGGACCTTCTTATTGTCGATGTAACACAGAAATTGCATCCAAATTTAATACAAAAGGTACAATGCCGACTTAAGTACAAGAGGACTGACACTCTAACTTTCTATGATTTGAACATCTGCTGTGAGTCCAGTTTTAGATTCCGATGCTTTAACTTTAGGTTTACTGTATACCTTGGACCTCCTTATAGACGATGAAGCACAGAAATTGCATCGGAATTAAATTCAAAAAGCACAATGCCGACTTAAGTACAGGAGGACTGACACTCTAATTTTCTTTGATTTGAACACCTCCTGTGAGTCCAGTTTTAGATTCCGATGCTTCACTTCAGGTTTACTCTATGCCTTGGACCATCTTATTGACGATGAATCACAGAATTGCATCCGAATTTAATACAAAAGGCACAATGCCGACTTAAGTACAAGAGTACTGACACTCTAATTTTCTATGATTTGACCCTCTCCTGTGAGTCCAGTTTAAGATTCCGATGCTTCACTTTAGGTGTATTGTATACGTTGGATCTTCTTATTGACGATGAAACACAGAAATTGCATCCAAATTTAATACAAAAGGCACAATGCCGACTTAAATACAAGAGGACTGACACTCAAACATTCTATGATTTGACTCTCTCCAGTGAGTCCAGTTTTAGTTTCCCTATGCTTCACTTCAGGTTTACTGCATCCCTCGGACCTTCTTATTGACGATGTAACACAGAAATTGCATCCGAATTTAATACAAAAGGTACAATGCCGACTTAGCAGGAACAGGATTGACACTCTAACTTTCTATGGTTCGAAACTCTCCTGTGAGTACAGTTTTAGATTGCGATGATTCCCTTCAGGTTTACTGTATCCATTGGAAATTCTTATTGACGATGAAACACAGAAATTGCATCTGAATTCAATATAAAAGGCACAATGCCGAGTTAAGTACAAGAGGACTGACACCCTAGCATTCTATGATTTGAACCTCTGCTGGGAGTCCAGTTTTAGATTCCGATGCTTCACTTCAGGTTTACTGTATACCTTGGACCTTCATATTGACGTTGAAGCACAGAAATTGCATCGGAATTAAATTCAAAAGGCACAATGCCGACTTAAGTACGAGAGGTCTGACACTCTAACTATCTGTTATTTGAACATCTCCTGTGAGTCCAGTTTTAGATTCCGATGTTTCACTTCAGGTTTACTGTATCCCTTGGACCTTCTTATTGACGATGAAAGACTGAAATTGCATCCGAATTTAATACAAGTGGCACAATGCCGACTTACGTACAAGAGGACTGACACTCTAATTATCTTTGATTTGAACACCTCCTGTGAGTCCAGTTTTAGATTCCGATGTTTCACTTCAGGTTTACTGTATCCATTGGACCTTCATATTAACGATGAAACACAGAAATTGCATCCGAATTTAACATAAATCGCACAATGCCGACTCAAAAACAAGAGGATTGACACTCTAACTTTCTATGATTTGAACCTCTCCTGTGAGTCCAGGTTTAGATTCCGATGCTTCACTTCAGGTTTACTGTATCCATTGGAAATTCTTATTGACGATGAAACACAGAAATAGCATCCGAATTAAATACAAAAGGCACAATGCCGACTTAAGTACAAGAGGACTGACACTCTAACTTTCTATGATTTGAACCTCTCCTGTGAGTCCAGTTTTAGCTTCCGATGCTCCACTTCAGGTTTACTGTATCCATTGGACCTTCATATTAACGATGAAAAACAGAAATTGCATCCGAATTTAATATAAATGGCACAATGCGACTCAAAAACAAGAGGACTGACACTCTAACTTTCTATGATTTGAACCTCTCGTGTGAGACCAGGTTTAGATTCGGATGCTTCACTTCAGGTTTACTGTATCCATTGGACCTTCTTATTGACGATGAAACACAGATATTGCATCCGAATTTAATACAAAAGGCACAATGCCGACTTAAGTACATGACGACTGACACTCTAACTTTCAATGATTTGAACCTCTCCTGTGAGTCCAGTTTTAAATTCCGATGCTTCACTTCAGGTTTGCTGTATCCCTTGGACATTCGTATTGACGATGAAACACAGAAATTGCATCCGAATATAATACAAATGGCACAATGCCGACTTAAGTACAAGAGGACTGACACTCTAACTTTCTATGATTTGAACCTCTCCTGTGAGTCCAGTTTTAGCTTCCGATGCTCCACTTCAGGTTTACTGTATCCATTGGACCTTCATATTAACGATGAAAAACAGAAATTGCATCCGAATTTAATATAAATGGCACAATGCGACTCAAAAACAAGAGGACTGACACTCTAACTTTCTATGATTTGAACCTCTCGTGTGAGACCAGGTTTAGATTCGGATGCTTCACTTCAGGTTTACTTTATCCATTGGACCTTCTTATTGACGATGAAACACAGATATTGCATCCGAATTTAATACAAAAGGCACAATGCCGACTTAAGTACATGACGACTGACACTCTAAATTTCAATGATTTGAACCTCTCCTGTGAGTCCAGTTTCAAATTCCGATGCTTCACTTCAGGTTTGCTGTATCCCTTGGACATTCGTATTGACGATGAAACACTGAAATTGCATCCGAATTTAATACCAATGGCACAAAGCCGACTTAAGTACTAGAGGACTGACACTCTAACTTTCTATGATTTGAACCTCTTATGTGAGTCTAGTTTTAGATTCAGATGCTTCACTTCAAGTTTTCTGTACACTTTGGACCTTCTTATTGACGATGAAACACAGAAATTGCATCCGAATTTAATACAAATGGCACTATGTAGACTTAAGTACAAGAGGACTGACACTCTAACTTTCTATAATTTGAACCTCTCCTGTGAGTCCAGGTTTAGATTCCGATGCTTCACTTCAGGTTTACTGTATCCATTGGAAATTCTTATTGACGATGAAACACAGAAATAGCATCCGAATTAAATACAAAAGGCACAATGCCGACTTAAGTACAAGAGGACTGACACTCTAACTTTCTATGATTTGAACCTCTCCTGTGAGTCCAGTTTTAGCTTCCGATGCTCCACTTCAGGTTTACTGTATCCATTGGACCTTCATATTAACGATGAAAAACAGAAATTGCATCCGAATTTAATATAAATGGCACAATGTGACTCAAAAACAAGAGGACTGACACTCTAACTTTCTATGATTTGAACCTCTCGTGTGAGACCAGGTTTAGATTCGGATGCTTCATTTCAGGTTTACTGTATCCATTGGACCTTCTTATTGACGATGAAACACAGATATCGCATCCGAATTTAATACAAAAGGCACAATGCCGACTTAAGTACATGACGACTGACACTCTAACTTTCAATGATTTGAACCTCTCCTGTGAGTCCAGTTATAGATTCCGATGCTTCACTTCAGGTTTACTGTATCCCTTGGACCCTCTTATTGACGATGAAACACAGAAATTGCATCCGAATTGAATACAAAAGGCACAATGCCGACTTAAGTACAAGAGGACTGACACTCTAACTCTCAAAGATTTGAACCTCCCCTGTGAGTCCAGTTTTTGATTCCGATGCTTCAGTTCATTTTTACTGTATCCCTTGGACCTTCTTATTGACGATGAAACACAGAAATTGCATTCGAATTAAATACAAAAGTTTCATTGCCGACTTAAGTATAAGAGAACTGACACTCTAACTTTCTATGATTTGAACCTCTCCTGTGAGTCAAGTTTTAGATTTCGATGCTTCACTAAAGGTTTACTGTATGCCTTGGACCTTCTTATTGACGATGAAGCACAGAAATTGCATCCGAATTTAATACAAAAGCCACAATGCCGACTTAAGTACAAGAGGACTGACACTCTAACTTTCTATGATTTGAACTTCTCCTGTGAGTCCGGTTTTAGATTCCGATGCATCACTTCAGGTTTACTGTATCCCTTGGTCGTTCTTATTGACGATGAGACACAGAAATTGATTCAGAATTTAATACAAAAGGCACAATGCCGACTTAAGTACAAGAGGACTGACACTCTAACATTCTATGATTTGACTCTCTCCTGTGAGTCCAGTTTAAGATTCCGATGCTTCACTATAGGTTTACTGTATGCCTTGGACCTTCTTATTGTCGATGTAACACAGAAATTGCATCCGAATTTAATACAAAAGGTACAATGCCGACTTAAGTACAAGAGGACTGACACTCTAACTTTCTATGATTTGAACATCTGCTGTGAGTCCAGTTTTAGATTCCGATGCTTTAACTTTAGGTTAACTGTATACCTTGGACCTCCTTATAGACGATGAAGCACAGAAATTGCATCGGAATTAAATTCAAAAGGCACAATGCCGACTTAAGTACAGGAGGACTGACACTCTAATTTTCTTTGATTTGAACACCTCCTGTGAGTCCAGTTTTAGATTCCGATGCTTCACTTCAGGTTTACTCTATGCCTTGGACCATCTTATTGACGATGAATCACAGAATTGCATCCGAATTTAATACAAAAGGCACAATGCCGACTTAAGTACAAGAGTACTGACACTCTAATTTTCTATGATTTGACCCTCTCCTGTGAGTCCAGTTTAAGATTCCGATGCTTCACTTTAGGTGTATAGTATACGTTGGATCTTCTTATTGACGATGAAACACAGAAATTGCATCCAAATTTAATACAATAGGCACAATGCCGACTTAAATACAAGAGGACTGACACTCAAACATTCTATGATTTGACTCTCTCCAGTGAGTCCAGTTTTAGTTTCCCTATGCTTCACTTCAGAATTACTGTATCCCTCGGACCTTCTTATTGACGATGTAACACAGAAATTGCATCCGAATTTAATACAAAAGGTACAATGCCGACTTAGCAGGAACAGGATTGACACTCTAACTTTCTATGATTCTAAACTCTCCTGTGAGTACAGTTTTAGATTGCGATGATTCCCTTCAGGTTTACTGTATCCATTGGAAATTCTTATTGACGATGAAACACAGAAATTGCATCTGAATTCAATATAAAAGGCACAATGCCGAGTTAAGTACAAGAGGACTGACACCCTAGCATTCTATGATTTGAACCTCTGCTGGGAGTCCAGTTTTAGATTCCGATGCTTCACTTCAGGTTTACTGTATACCTTGGACCTTCATATTGACGTTGAAGCACAGAAATTGCATCGGAATTAAATTCAAAAGGCACAATGCCGACTTAAGTACGAGAGGTCTGACACTCTAACTATCTATTATTTGAACATCTCCTGTGAGTCCAGTTTTAGATTCCGATGTTTCACTTCAGGTTTACTGTATCCCTTGGACCTTCTTATTGACGATGAAAGACTGAAATTGCATCCGAATTTAATACAAGTGGCACAATGCCGACTTACGTACAAGAGGACTGACACTCTAATTATCTTTGATTTGAACACCTCCTGTGAGTCCAGTTTTAGATTCCGATGTTTCACTTCAGGTTTACTGTATCCATTGGACCTTCATATTAACGATGAAACACAGAAATTGCATCCGAATTTAACATAAATCGCACAATGCCGACTCAAAAACAAGAGGATTGACACTCTAACTTTCTATGATTTGAACCTCTCCTGTGAGTCCAGGTTTAGATTCCGATGCTTCACTTCAGGTTTACTGTATCCATTGGAAATTCTTATTGACGATGAAACACAGAAATAGCATCCGAATTAAATACAAAAGGCACAATGCCGACTTAAGTACAAGAGGACTGACACTCTAACTTTCTATGATTTGAACCTCTCCTGTGAGTCCAGTTTTAGCTTCCGATGCTCCACTTCAGGTTTACTGTATCCATTGGACCTTCATATTAACGATGAAAAACAGAAATTGCATCCGAATTTAATATAAATGGCACAATGCGACTCAAAAACAAGAGGACTGACACTCTAACTTTCTATGATTTGAACCTCTCGTGTGAGACCAGGTTTAGATTCGGATGCTTCACTTCAGGTTTACTGTATCCATTGGACCTTCTTATTGACGATGAAACACAGATATTGCATCCGAATTTAATACAAAATGCACAATGCCGACTTAAGTACATGACGACTGACACTCTAACTTTCAATGATTTGAACCTCTCCTGTGAGTCCAGTTTTAAATTCCGATGCTTCACTTCAGGTTTTGCTGTATCCCTTGGACATTCGTATTGACGATGAAACACAGAATTGCATCCGAATTTAATACAAATGGCACAAAGCCGACTTAAGTACTAGAGGACTGACACTCTAACTTTCTATGATTTGAACCTCTCCTGTGAGTCTAGTTTTAGATTCAGATGCTTCACTTCAAGTTTTCTGTATACTTTGGACCTTCTTATTGACGATGAAACACAGAAATTGCATCCGAATTTAATACAAAAGGCACTATGTAGACTTAAGTACAAGAGGACTGACACTCTAACTTTCTATAATTTGAACCTCTCCTGTGAGTCCAGTTTTAGTTTCCGATGCTTCACTTCAGGTTTACTGTATCCCCTGGACCTTCTTATTAACGATGAAACACAGAAATTGCGTCCGAATGTAATATGAAAGGCACAATGCCGACTTAAGTACATGAGGACTGACACTCTAACTTTCTATTATTTGAACCTCTCCTGTGAGTCCAGTTTTAGATTCCGATGCTTCACTTCAGGTTTACTGTATCCCTTGGACCTTCTTATTGACGACGAAACACAGAAATTGCATCCAAAGTTAATACAAAAGGCACAATGCCGACTTAAATACAAGAGGACTGACACTCAAACATTATATGATTTGAC
>NW_025727753.1:0-32621 GCF_021461385.2 Schistocerca piceifrons
AATTTTAGTACAAACGGAACAATGACGACTTAAGTAGAAGAGGACTGACACTCTAACTTTCTATGACTTGAACCTTACTTGTGAGCCCAGTTTTAGATTCCGATGCTACACTTCAGGTTTACTGTATCCCTTGGACCTTCTTATTGACGATGAAACACAGAAATTGCATCGAATTTAATTCAAAGGCACAATGCCGTTTAACGTACAAGAGGACAGACACACTAATTTTCTATGATTTGAACCTCTCCTGTGAGTCCAGTTTTAGATTCCGATGCTTCATTTCAGGTTTACTGTATCCCTTTGACCTTCGTATTGACGATGAAACACAGAGATTGAATCCGAATTTAATACAAAAGGCACAATGCCGACTTCAGTACAAGAGGATTGACACTCCAAATTTCTATGATTTGTAAATCTCCTGTGAGTCCAGTTTTAGCTCCCGATGCTTCGCTTCAGGTTTACTGTATCCCTTGGCCCTTCTTGTTGATGATGAAACACAGAAATTGCATCCGAAATTAAAACAAAAGGAACAATGCCGACTTGAGTACAAGAGGACTGACACTCTAACTCTCTATGATTTGAACCTCTCCTGTAAGTTCAGTTTTAGATTCCGATGCTTCACTTCAGGTTTACTGTTTCCCTTGGACCATCTTATTGACGATGAAACACAGAAATTGCATCCGAATTGAATACAAAAGGCACAATGCCGACTTAAGTACAAGTGGACGGCAATCTAACTTTCTATGTTTTGAACCTCTATTGTGACTCCAGTTTTAGATTCCGATGCTTCACTTTAGGTTTACTGTATCCCTTGGACCTTCTTATTCACGATGAAACACAGAAATTGCATCCGAATTTAATACAAAAGGCACAATGCCGACTTAAGTACAAGAGGACTGACACTCTAACACTCTATGATTTGAACCTCTCCTGTGAGTCCAGTTTTAGATTCCGATGCTTCACTTCATGTTTACTGTTTCCCTTGGACCTGCTTATTGACGATGAAAGACAGATATTGCATCCGAATTAAGTACAAACGGAACAATGACGACTTAAGTACAAGAGGACTGACACTCTAACTTTCTATGATTTGAAATTCTCTTGTGAGTCCAGTTTTAGAATCCGATGCTTCACTTCAGGATTACTGTATCCCTTGGACCTTCTTATTGACGATGAAACACAGAAATTGCATCGAATTTAATTCAAAGGCACAATGCCGACTAACGTACAAGAGGACTGACACTTTAACTTTCTATGATTTGAACCTCTCCTGTGAGACCAGTTTTAGATTCTGATGCTTCATTTCAGGTTTACTGTATCCCTTTGACCTTCTTATTGACGATGAAACACAGAGATTGAATCCGAATTTAATACAAAAGGCACAATGCCGACTTCAGTACAAGAGGATTGACACTCCAAATTTCTATGATTTGTAAATCTCCTGTGAGTCCAGTTTTAGCTCCCGATGCTTCACTTCTGGTTTACTGTATCCCTTGGACCTTCTTATTGATGATGAAACACAGAAATTGCATCCGAATTTAATACAATAGGCCCAATGCCGACTTAAGTACAAGAGGACTGACACTCTAACTTTCTATGCTTTGAACCTCTCCTGTGAGTCCAGATTTAGATTCCGATGCTTCACTACAGGTTTACTGTATCCCTTGGACCTTCTTTTTAACGATGAAGCACAGAAATTGCATCCGAATTTAATACAAAAGGCACAATGCCAACTTAAGTACAAGAGGACGGACACTCTAACTTTCTATGATTTGAACCTCTCCTGTGAAGCAAGTTTTAGATTCCGATGCTTCACTTCAGGTTTACTGTATCCCTTGGACTTTCTTATTGACGATGAAACACAGAAATTGCATCTGAATTTAATACAAAGGGCACAATGCCGACTTAAGTACAAGAGGACGGACACTCTAAATTACTATGTTTTGAACCTCTATTGTGAGTCCAGTTTTTGATTCCTGGACCTTCTTGTTGACGATGAAACACAGAAATTGCATCCGAATAGAATACAAAAGGCACAATGCCGACTTGAGTACAAGAGGACTGACACTCCAACTTTCTATGATTTGAAAATCTCCTGTGAGTTCAGTTTTAGATTCCGATGCTTCACTTCAGGTTTACTGTATCCCTTGGACTTTCTTATTGACGATGAAACACAGAAATTGCATCCGAATGTAATACATAGGGCACATTGCCGACTTAAGTACAAGAGGACGGACACTCTAAATTACTATGTTTTGAACCTCTATTGTGAGTCCAGTTTTAGATTCCTGGACCTTCTTATTGACGATGAAACACAGAAATTGCATCCTAATTTAACACAAAAGCCCCAATGCCGACTTAAGTACAAGAGGAACGACACTCTAACTTACTTTGATTTGAACCTCTCCTGTGAGTCCAGTTTTAGATTCCGATGCTTCACTTCAGGTTTACTGTTTCCCTTGGACCTGCTTATTGACGGTGAAAGACAGATATTGCATCCGAATTAAGTACAAACGGAACAATGACGACTTAAGTACAAGAGGACTGACACTCTAACTTTCTATGATTTGAAATTCTCTTGTGAGTCCAGTTTTAGAATCCGATGCTTCACTTCAGGTTTACTGTATCCATTGGACCTTCTTATTGACGATGAAACACAGAAATTGCATCGAATTTAATTCAAAGGCACAATGCCGACTAACGTACAAGAGGACTGACACTTTAACTTTCTATGATTTGAACCTCTCCTGTGAGACCAGTTTTAGATTCTGATGCTTCATTTCAGGTTTACTGTATCCCTTTGACCTTCTTATTGACGATGAAACACAGAGATTGAATCCGAATTTAATACAAAAGGCACAATGCCGACTTCAGTACAAGAGGATTGACACTCCAAATTTCTATGATTTGTAAATCTCCTGTGAGTCCAGTTTTAGCTCCCGATGCTTCACTTCTGGTTTACTGTACCCCTTGGACCTTCTTATTGATGATGAAACACAGAAATTGCATCCGAATTTAATACAATAGGCCCAATGCCGACTTAAGTACAAGAGGACTGACACTCTAACTTTCTATGCTTTGAACCTCTCCTGTGAGTCCAGATTTAGATTCCGATGCTTCACTACAGGTTTACTGTGTCCCTTGGACCTTCTTTTTAACGATGAAGCACAGAAATTGCATCCGAATTTAATACAAAAGGCACAATGCCAACTTAAGTACAAGAGCACGGACACTCTAACTTTCTATGATTTGAACCTCTCCTGTGAAGCAAGTTTTAGATTCCGATGCTTCACTTCAGGTTTACTGTATCCCTTGGACTTTCTTATTGACGATGAAACACAGAAATTGCATCTGAATTTAATACAAAGGGCACAATGCCGACTTAAGTACAAGAGGACGGACACTCTAAATTTCTATGTTTTGAACCTCTATTGTGAGTCCAGTTTTTGATTCCTGGACCTTCTTGTTGACGATGAAACACAGAAATTGCATCCGAATAGAATACAAAAGGCACAATGCCGACTTGAGTACAAGAGGACTGACACTCCAACTTTCTATGATTTGAAAATCTCCTGTGAGTTCAGTTTTAGCTCCCGATGCTTCGCTTCAGGTTTACTGTATCCCTTGGCCCTTCTTGTTGATGATGAAACACAGAAATTGCATCCGAATTTAAAACAAAAGGAACAATGCCGACTTGAATACAAGAGGAGTGACACTCTAACTCTCTATGATTTGAACCTCTCCTGTAAGTTCAGTTTTAGATTCCGATGCTTCACTTCAGGTTTACTGTTTCCCTTGGACCATCTTATTGACGATGAAACACAGAAATTGCATCCGAATTGAATACAAAAGGCACAATGCCGACTTAAGTACAAGTGGACGGCAATCTAACTTTCTAAGTTTTGAACCTCTATTGTGACTCCAGTTTTAGATTCCGATGCTTCACTTTAGGTTTACTGTATCCCTTGGACCTTCTTATTCACGATGAAACACAGAAATTGCATCCGAATTTAATACAAAAGGCACAATGCCGACTTAAGTACAAGAGGACTGACACTCTAACACTCTATGATTTGAACCTCTCCTGTGAGTCCAGTTTTAGATTCCGATGCTTCACTTCATGTTTACTGTTTCCCTTGGACCTGCTTATTGACGATGAAAGACAGATATTGCATCCGAATTAAGTACAAACGGAACAATGACGACTTAAGTACAAGAGGACTGACACTCTAACTTTCTATGATTTGAAATTCTCTTGTGAGTCCAGTTTTAGAATCCGATGCTTCACTTCAGGTTTACTGTATCCCTTGGACCTTCTTATTGACGATGAAACACAGAAATTGCATCGAATTTAATTCAAAGGCACAATGCCGACTAACGTACAAGAGGACTGACACTTTAACTTTCTATGATTTGAACCTCTACTGTGAGACCAGTTTTAGATTCTGATGCTTCATTTCAGGTTTACTGTATCCCTTTGACCTTCTTATTGACGATGAAACACAGAGATTGAATCCGAATTTAATACAAAAGGCACAATGCCGACTTCAGTACAAGAGGATTGACACTCCAAATTTCTATGATTTGTAAATCTCCTGTGAGTCCAGTTTTAGCTCCCGATGCTTCACTTCTGGTTTACTGTATCCCTTGGACCTTCTTATTGATGATGAAACACAGAAATTGCATCCGAATTTAATACAATAGGCCCAATGCCGACTTAAGTACAAGAGGACTGACACTCTAACTTTCTATGCTTTGAACCTCTCCTGTGAGTCCAGATTTAGATTCCGATGCTTCACTACAGGTTTACTGTATCCCTTGGACCTTCTTTTTAACGACGAAGCACAGAAATTGCATCCGAATTTAATACAAAAGGCACAATGCCAACTTAAGTACAAGAGGACGGACACTCTAACTTTCTATGATTTGAACCTCTCCTGTGAAGCAAGTTTTAGATTCCGATGCTTCACTTCAGGTTTACTGTATCCCTTGGACTTTCTTATTGACGATGAAACACAGAAATTGCATCTGAATTTAATACAAAGGGCACAATGCCGACTTAAGTACAAGAGGACGGACACTCTAAATTACTATGTTTTGAACCTCTATTGTGAGTCCAGTTTTTGATTCCTGGACCTTCTTGTTGACGATGAAACACAGAAATTGCATCCGAATAGAATACAAAAGGCACAATGCCGACTTGAGTACAAGAGGACTGACACTCCAACTTTCTATGATTTGAAAATCTCCTGTGAGTTCAGTTTTAGATTCCGATGCTTCACTTCAGGTTTACTGTATCCCTTGGACTTTCTTATTGACGATGAAACACAGAAATTGCATCCGAATGTAATACATAGGGCACATTGCCGACTTAAGTACAAGAGGACGGACACTCTAAATTACTATGTTTTGAACCTCTATTGTGAGTCCAGTTTTAGATTCCTGGACCTTCTTATTGACGATGAAACACAGAAATTGCATCCTAATTTAACACAAAAGCCCCAATGCCGACTTAAGTACAAGAGGAACGACACTCTAACTTACTTTGATTTGAACCTCTCCTGTGAGTCCAGTTTTAGATTCCGATGCTTCACTTCAGGTTTACTGTTTCCCTTGGACCTGCTTATTGACGATGAAAGACAGATATTGCATCCGAATTAAGTACAAACGGAACAATGACGACTTAAGTACAAGAGGACTGACACTCTAACTTTCTATGATTTGAAATTCTCTTGTGAGTCCAGTTTTAGAATCCGATGCTTCACTTCAGGTTTACTGTATCCCTTGGACCTTCTTATTGACGATGAAACACAGAAATTGCATCCGAATTTAATACATAAGGCACAATGCCGACTTAAGTACAAGAGGACTGACACCCTAATTTTTCTATGGTTTGAACCTCTCCTGTGAGTCCAGTTTTAGATTCCGCTGCCTCACTTCAGGTTTACTGTATCCCTCTGAGCTTCGTATTGACGATGAAACACAGAAATTGCATCCTAATTTAATACAAAAGGCACATTGCCGACTTAAGTACAAGGGGACTGACACTCCGACTTTCTATGATTTGAAAATCTCCTGTGAGTACAGATTTGGACTCCGATGTTTCACTTCAGGTTTACTGTATCCCTTGGACCTTCTTATTGACGATGAAACACTGAAATTGTATCCGAATTTGATACAAAAGGCCCAATGCAGACTTAAGTAGAAGAGGACTTACACCCTAATTTTCTATGGTTTGAACATCTCCTGTGAGTCCAGTTTTAGATTCCGATACATCACTTCAGGTTTACTGTCTCCCTTGGACCTGCTTATTGACGATGAAACACAGAAATTGCATCCGAATTTAATAGAAAAGGCACAATGACGACTTAAGTACAAGAGGACTGACACTCTAACTTTCTATCATTTGAACCTATCCTGTGAGTCCAGTTTTAGATTCTGATGCTTCACTTCAGGTTTACTGTATACCTTGGACCTTCTAATTGACGATGAAACACAGAAATTGCATCCGAATTTAATACAAAAGGCACAATGCCGACTTAAGTACAAGAGGACTGACACTGTAACTTTCTATTATTTGAACCTCTCCTGTGAGTCCTGTTTTAGAATCCGATGCTTCACTTCAGGTTTACTGTATCCCTTGGACCTTCTTATTGTCGATAAAACACAGAAATTGCATCCGAATTTAACACAAAAGGCACAATGCCGACTTAAGTACAAGTGGACTGACACTCTAACTTTCTATGATTTGAACCTCTCCTGTTTGTCCAGTTTTTGATTCCGATGCCCCACTTCAGGTTTTCTGTATCTCTTGGACCCTCTTATTGACCATTAAACACAGAAATTGCATCCGAATTTAATACAAAAGGCACAATGCCGACTTAAGTACAAGAGGACCGACACTCTAAGTTTCTATGATTTTAACCTCTCCTGTGAGTCCAGTTTTAGATTCCGCTGCGTCACTTCAGGTTTACTGTATCCCTTGGAGCTTCTTATTGACGATGAAACACAGAAATTGCATCCTAATTTAATACAAAAGGCACATTGCCGACCTAAGTACAAGAGGACTGACTCTAAAACTTTCTATGATTTGAAAATCTCCAGTGAGTCCAGTTTTAGATTCCGATGCTTCACTACTGGTTTACTGTATCCCTTGGACCTTCGTATTAACGATGAATCACAGAAATTGCATCCGAATTTCATACAAAGGGCACAATGCCGACTTAAGTAGAGGAGGACTGATACTCTAACTTTCTATGATTTGAACCTCTCCTGTGAGTCCAGTTTTAGATTCCGATGCTTCACTACTGGTTTACTGTATCCCTTGGACCTTCGTATTAACGATGAATCACAGAAATTGCATCCGAATTTCATACAAAGGGCACAATGCCGACTTAAGTAGAGGAGGACTGATACTCTAACTTTCTATGATTTGAACCTCTCGTGTGAGTCAAGTTTTAGATTCCGATGCTCCACTTCAGGTTTACTGTTTCCCTTGGACCTTCTTACTGACGATGAAACACAGAATTTGCATCCGAATGTAATACAAAAGGCACAATGCCGACTTAAGTACAAGAGGACTGACACTCTAACTTTCTATGATTTGAACCTCTCCTGTGAGTTCAGTTTTAGATTCCGATGCTTTAATTCAGGTTTACTGTATCCCTTGGACCTTCTTATTGACGATGAAACACAGAAATTGCATCCGAATTCAATACAAAAGGCACAATGCCGACTTAAGTACAAGAGGTATGACACTCAACCTTTCTATGATTTGAACCTCTCCTGTGAGTAGAGTTTCAGATTCCGATGCTTTACTTCAGGTTTACTCTATCCCTTGGACATTCTTATTGACGATGAAACACAGATATTGCATCCGAATTTAATACAAAAGGCACAATGCCGACTTACGAACAAGTAGACTGACACTCCAACTTTCTATGATTTGAACCTCTCCTGTGAGTCCAGTTTCAGATTCCGATGCTTCACTTCAGGTTTACTGTTTCCCTTGGACCTTCTTAGTGACGATGAAACATTGAAATTGAATCCGAATTAAATACAAAAGGCACAATGCCGAATAAAGTACAAGAGGACTGACACTCTAAGTTTCTATGTTTTGAACCTCTCCTGTGAGTTCAGTTTTAGATTCCGATGCTTCACTTCAGGTTTACTGTATCCCTTGGACCTTCTTATTGACGATGAAACACAGAAATTGCATCCGAATTTAATACAAAAGGCCCAATGCCGACTTATGTACAAGAGGACTGACACTCTAACTTTCTATGCTTTGAACCTCTCCTGTGGGTCCAGATTTAGATTTCGATGCTTCACTACAGGTTTACTGTATCCCTTGGACTTTCTTATTAACGATGAAGCACAGAAATTGCATCCGAATTTAATACAAAAGGCACAATGCCGACTTAAGTACAAGAGGACTGACACTCTAATTCTGTACGATTTGAACCTCTCCTGTGAGTCCAGTTTCAGATTCCGATGCTTCACTTCAGGTTTACTGTTTCCCTTGGACCTTCTTAGTGACGATGAAACACAGAAATTGCATCCGAATTAAATACAAAAGGCACAATGCCGACTAAAATACAAGAGGACTGACACCCGAACTTTCTATGGTTTGAACATCTCCTGTGAGTCCAGTTTTAGATTTCGCTGCCTCACTTCAGGTTTACTGTATCCCTTGGAGCTTCTTGTTGACGATGAAACACAGAAATTGCATAATAATTTAATACAAAAGGCACATTGCCGACTTAAGTACAAGAGGACTGACACTCCAACTTTCTATGATTTGAAATTCTCCTGTGAGTCCAGTTTTACATTCCGATGCTTTACTTCTGGTTTACTGTATCTCTTGGACCTTCTTATTGCCGATGAAACACAGAAATTGCATCCGAATTTGATACAAAAGCCCAATGCCGACTTAAGTACATTAGGACTGACACCCTAACTTTCTATGATTTGAACCTCTCCTGTTAGTAAAGTTTTAGATTCCGATGCCTTACTTCAGGTTAACTGTATCCCTTGGACCCTCTTATTGACGATGAAACACAGAAATTGCATCCTAATTTAATACAAAAGGCACAATGCCGACTTAGGTAACAGATGACTGACACTCTAAGTTTCTATGCTTTTAACCTCTCCTGTGAGTCCACTTTTAGATTTCGCTGCCTCACTTCAGGTTTACTGTAACCCTTGGAGCTTCTTATTGACGATGAAACACAGAAATTGCATCCTAATTTAATACAAAAGGCACATTGCCGACTTAAGTACAAGAGGACTGACACTCCAACTTTCTATGATTTGAAAATCTCCTGTGAGTCCAGTTTTAGATTCCGATGCTTCACTTCAGGTTAACTGTATCCCTTGGACCCTCTTATTGACGATGAAACACAGAAATTGCATCCTAATTTAATACAAAAGGCACAATGCCGACTTAGGTAACAGAGGACTGACACTCTAAGTTTCTATGCTTTTAACCTCTCCTGTGAGTCCACTTTTAGATTTCGCTGCCTCACTTCAGGTTTACTGTAACCCTTGGAGCTTCTTATTGACGATGAAACACAGAAATTGCATCCTAATTTAATACAAAAGGCCCAATGCCGACATAAGTACAATAGGACTGACAATCTAACTTTCTATTGTTTGAACATCTCCTGTGAGTCCAGTTTTAGATTCCGATACTTCACTTCAGGTTTACTGTCTCCCCTGGACCTGCTTATTGACGATGAAACACAGAAATTGCATCCGAATTTAATAGAAAAGGCACAATGCCGACTAAAGTACAAGAGGACTGACACTCTAACTTTCTATGATTTGAACCTATCCTGTGAGTCCAGTTTTGGATTCCGATGCGTCACTTCAAGTTTACTGTATTCCTTGGACATTCTAATTGACGGTGAAACACAGAAATTGCATCCGAATTTAATGCAAAAGGCACAATGCCGACTTAAGTACAAGAGGTCTGACACTGTAACTTTCTATTATTTGAACCTCTCCAGTGAGTCCTGTTTTAGATTCCGATGCTTCACTTCAGGTTTACTGTATCCCTTGGACCATCTTATTACCGATGAAACACAGAAATTGCATCCGAATTTCATACAAAGGGCACAATGCCGACTTAAGTGGAAGAGGATTGGTACTCTAACTTTCTATGATTTGAACCTCTATTGTGAGTAGAAATTCAGATTCCGATGCTTTACTTCAGGTTTACTGTATCCCTTGGACCTTCTTATTGACGATGAAACACAGAAATTGCATCAGAATTTAATACAAAAAGCCCAATGCCGACTTAAGTACTAGAGGACTGACACTCTAACTTTCTATGATTTGAACCTCTCCAGTAAGTCCAGTTTTAGATTCCGATGCTTCACTACAGGTTGACTGTATCCCTTGGACGTTCTTATTAACGATGAAGTACAGAAATTGCATCCGAATTTAATACAAAGGGCACAATGGCGACTTAAGTACAAGAGGACTGATACTCTAACTTTCTATGATTTGAACCTCTCCTGTGAGTCCAGTTTTATATTCCGATGCTTCACTTCAGGTTTACTCTATCCCTTGGACATTCTTATTGACGATGAAACACAGAAATTGCATCCGAATTTAATACAAAAGGCACAATGCCGACATACGTACAAGAAGACTGACACTCCAACTTTCTATGATTTGAACCTCTCCTGTGAGTCCAGTTTCAGATTCCGATGCTTCACCTCAGGTTTACTGTTTCCCTTGGACCTTCTTAGTGACGATGAAACACAGAAATTGCATCCGTATTTAATACAAAAAGCGCAATGCCGACTAAAGTACAAGAGGACTGACACTCTAACTTTCTATGTTTTAAACCTCTCCTGTGAGTTCAGTTTTAGATTCCGATGCTTCACTTCAGGTTTACTGTATCCCTTGGACCTTATTATTGACGATGAAACACAGAAATTGCATCCGAATTTAATACAAAAGGCCCAATGCCGACGTAAGTACAAGAGGACTGACACTCTAACTTTCTATGCTTTGAACCTCACCTGTGAGTCCAGATTTAGATTCCGATGCTTCACTACAGGTTTACTGTATCCCTTGGACCTTCTTATTAACGATGAAGCATAGAAATTGCATCCGAATTTAATACAAAAGGCACAATGCCGACTTAAATACAAGAGGACTGACACTGTAACTTTCTATTATTTGAACCTCTCCTGTGAGTCCTGTTTTAGATTCCGATGCTTCACTTCAGGATTACTGTATCCCTTGGACCTTCTTATTGTCGGTAAAACACAGAAATTGCATCCGAATTTAACACAAAAGGCACAATGCCGACTTAAGTACAAGAGGACTGACACTCTAAGTTTCTATAATTTTAACCTCTCCTGTGAGTCCAGTTTTGGATTCCGCTTCCTCACTTCAGGTTTACTGTATCCCTTGGAGCTTCTTATTGACGATGAAACACAGAAATTGCATCCTAATTTAATACAAAAGGCACATTGCCGACTTAAGTACAAGAGGACTGACACTCCAACTTTCTATGATTTGAAAATCTCCTTTGAGTCCAGTTTTAGATTCCGATACTTCACTTCAGGTTTACTGTCTCCCTTGGACCAGCTTATTGACGATGAAACACAGAAATTGCATCCGAATTTAATAGAAAAGGCACAAAGCCGACTTAAGTACAAGAGGACTGACACTCTAACTTTCTATGATTTGAACCTCTCCCGTGAGTCCAGTTTTAGATTCCGATGCTTCACTTCAGGTTTACTGTATACCTTGGACCTTCTAATTGACGATGAAACACAGAAATTGCATCCGAATTTAATGCAAATGGCACAATTCCGACTTAAGTACAACAGGACTGACAATGTAACTTTCTATTATTTGAACCTCTCCTGTGAGTCCTGTTTTAGATTCCGATGCTTCACTACAGGTTTACTGTATCCCTTGGACCTTCTTATTAACGATGAAGCACAGAAATTGCATCCGAATTTAATACAAAAGGCACAATGCCGACTTAAATACATGAGGACTGACACTTTAACTTTCTATTATTTGAACCTCTCCTGTGAGTCCTGTTTTAGATTCCGATGCTTCACTTCAGGTTTACTGTATCCCTTGGACCTTCTTATTGTCGATAAAACACAGAAATTGCATCCGAATTTAACACAAAAGGCACAATGCCGACTTAAGTACAAGAGGACTGACACTCTAAATTTCTATAATTTTAACCTCTCCTGTGAGTCCAGTTTTAGATTCCGCTTCCTCACTTCAGGTTTACTGTATCCCTTGGAGCTTCTTATTGACGATGAAATACAGAAATTGCATCCTACGTTAATACAAAAGGCACATTGCCGACTTAAGTACAAGAGGTCTGACACTCCAACTTCTATGATTTGAAATTCTCCTGTGAGTCCAGTTTTAGATTCCGATGCTTCACTTCAGGTTTACTGTATCCCTTGGACATTCTTATTGACGATGAAACACAGAAATTGCATCCGAATTTAATACAAAAGGCCCAATGCCGACTTAAGTACAAGAGGACTGACACTCTAACTTTCTATGCTTTGAACCTCTCCTGTGAGTCCAGATTTAGATTCCGATGCTTCACTACAGGTTTACTGTATCCCTTGGACGTTCTTATTAACGATGAAGCACAGAAATTGCATCCGAATTTATTACAAAAGGCACAATGCCGACTTAAGTACAAGAGGACTGACACCCTAACTCTCTATGATTTGAACCTCTCCGGTGAGTCCAGTTTTAGATTCCGATGCTTCACTACTGGTTTGCTGTATCCCTTGGACCTTCTTATTGACGATGAAACACAGAAATTGCATCCGAATTTAATACAAAAGGCACAATGATGACTTAAGTACAAGAGGACCGACACTGTAAGTTTCTATGATTTTAACCTCTCCTGTGAGTCCAGTTTTGGATTCCGCTGCCTCACTTCAGGTTTACTGTATCCCTTGGAGCTTCTTATTGACGATGAAACACAGAAATTGCATCCGAATTTAATACAAAAGGCACATTGCCGACTTAAGTACATGAGGACTGACACTCCAACTTTCTATGATTTGAAAATCTCCTGTGAGTCCAGTTTTAGATTCCGATGCTTCACTTCAGGTTTACTGTATCCCTTGGACCTTCTTATTGACGATGAAACACAGAAATTGTATCCGAATTTCATACAAAAGGCCCAATGCCGACTTAAGTACAAGAGGACTGACACTCTAACTTTCTATAATTTGAACCTCTCCTGTGAGTCCAGTTTTAGATTCCGATGCTTCACTTCAGTTTTACTGTATGCCTTGGACCCTCTTATTGACGATGAAACACAGAAATTGCATCCGAATTTAATACAAAAGGCACAATGCCGACTTAAGTACAAGAGGACTGACACTGTAAGTTTCTATGATTTGAACCTCTCCTGTGAGTCCAGTTTTAGATTCCGATGCTTCACTTCAGGTTTACTGTATCCCTTGGACCCTCTTATTGACGATGAAACACAGAAATTGCATCCTAATTTAATACAAAAGGCCCAATGCCGACTTGAGTACAAGAGGACCGACACTTTAAGTTTCTATGATTTTAACCTCTCCTGTGAGTCCAGTTTTAGATTCCGCTGCCTCACTCCAGGTTTACTGTATCCCTTGGAGCTTCTTATTGACGATGAAATACAGAAATTGCATCCTAAGTTAATACAAAAGGCACATTGCCGACTTAAGTACAAGAGGTCTTACACTCCAACTTCTATGATTTGAAATTCTCCTGTGAGTCCAGTTTTAGATTCCGATGCTTCACTTCAGGTTTACTGTATACCTTGGACCTTCTAATTGACGATGAAACACAGAAATTGCATCCGAATTTAATGCAAATGGCACAATTCCGACTTAAGTACAACAGGACTGACAATGTAACTTTCTATTATTTGAACCTCTCCTGTGAGTCCTGTTTTAGATTCCGATGCTTCACTACAGGTTTACTGTATCCCTTGGACCTTCTTATTAACGATGAAGCACAGAAATTGCATCCGAATTTAATACAAAAGGCACAATGCCGACTTAAATACATGAGGACTGACACTTTAACTTTCTATTATTTGAACCTCTCCTGTGAGTCCTGTTTTAGATTCCGATGCTTCACTTCAGGTTTACTGTATCCCTTGGACCTTCTTATTGTCGATAAAACACAATAATTGCATCCGAATTTAACACAAAAGGCACAATGCCGACTTAAGTACAAGAGGACTGACACTCTAAGTTTCTATAATTTTAACCTCTCCTGTGAGTCCAGTTTTAGATTCCGCTTCCTCACTTCAGGTTTACTGTATCCCTTGGAGCTTCTTATTGACGATGAAACAGAGAAATTGCATCCGAATTTAATACATAAGGCACATTGCCGACTTAAGTACAAGAGGACTGACACTTTCACTTTCTATGATTTGAACCTCTCCAGTAAGTCCAGTTTTAGATTCCGATGCTTCACGACAGGTTTACTGTATCCCTTGGACGTTCTTATTAACGATGAAGTACAGAAATTGTATCCGAATTTAATACAAAGGGCACAATGGCGACTTAAGTACAAGAGGACTGATACTCTAACTTTCTATGATTTGAACCTCTCCTGTGAGTCCAGTTTTAGATTCCGATGTTTCACTTTAGGTTTTACTCTATCCCTTGGACATTCGTATTGACGATGAAACACAGAACATGCATCCGAATTTAATACAAAAGGCACAATGCCGACTTACGTACAAGAAGACTGACACTCCAACTTTCTATGATTTGCACCTCTCCTGTGAGTCTAGTTTCAGATTCCGATGCTTCACCTCAGGTTTACTGTTTCCCTTGGACCTTCTTAGTAACGATGAAACACAGAAATTGCATCCGAATTTAATACAAAAGGCACAATGCCGACTGAAGTACAAGGGGACTGACACTCTAACTTTCTTTGTTTTAAACCTCTCCTGTGAGTTCAGTTTTAGATTCCGATGCTTCACTTCAGGTTTACTGTATCCCTTGGACATTCTTATTGACGATGAAACACAGAAATTGCATCCGAATTTAATACAAAAGGCCCAATGCCGACTTAAGTACAAGAGGACTGACACTCTAAATTTCTATGCTTTGAACCTCTCCTGTGAGTCCAGATTTAGATTCCGATGCTTCACTACAGGTTTACTGTATCCCTTGGACGTTCTTATTAACGATGAAGCACAGAAATTGCATCCGAATTTATTACAAAAGGCACAATGCCGACTTAAGTACAAGAGGACTGACACTCTAACTCTCTATGATTTGAACCTCTCCGGTGAGTCCAGTTTTAGATTCCGATGCTTCACTACTGGTTTGCTGTATCCCTTGGACCTTCTTATTGACGATGAAACACAGAAATTGCATCCGAATTTAATACAAAAGGCACAATGATGACTTAAGTACAAGAGGACCGACACTGTAAGTTTCTATGATTTTAACCTCTCCTGTGAGTCCAGTTTTGGATTCCGCTGCCTCACTTCAGGTTTACTGTATCCCTTGGAGCTTCTTATTGACGATGAAACACAGAAATTGCATCCGAATTTAATACAAAAGGCACATTGCCGACTTAAGTACATGAGGACTGACACTCCAACTTTCTATGATTTGAAAATCTCCTGTGAGTCCAGTTTTAGATTCCGATGCTTCACTTCAGGTTTACTGTATCCCTTGGACCTTCTTATTGACGATGAAACACAGAAATTGTATCCGAATTTCATACAAAAGGCCCAATGCCGACTTAAGTACAAGAGGACTGACACTCTAACTTTCTATAATTTGAACCTCTCCTGTGAGTCCAGTTTCAGATTCCGATGCTTCACCTCAGGTTTACTGTTTCCCTTGGACCTTCTTAGTAACGATGAAACACAGAAATTGCATCCGAATTTAATACAAAAGGCACAATGCCGACTGAAGTACAAGGGGACTGACACTCTAACTTTCTTTGTTTTAAACCTCTCCTGTGAGTTCAGTTTTAGATTCCGATGCTTCACTTCAGGTTTACTGTATCCCTTGGACATTCTTATTGACGATGAAACACAGAAATTGCATCCGAATTTAATACAAAAGGCACAATGCCGACTAAAGTACAAGAGGACTGCCACTCTAACTTTCTATGTTTTAAACCTCTCCTGTGAGTTCAGTTTTAGATTCCGATGCTTCACTTCAGGTTTACTGTATCCCTTGGACCTTCTTATTGACGATGAAACACAGAAATTGCATCCGAATTTAATACAAAAGGCCCAATGCCGACTTAAGTACTAGAGGACTGACACTCAAACTTTCTATGCTTTGAACCTCTCCTGTGAGTCCAGATTTAGATTTCGATGCTTCACTACAGGTTTACTGTATTCCTTGGACCTTCTTATTAACGATGAAGCACAGAAATTGCATCCGAATTTAATACAAAAGGCACAATGCCGACTTAAGTACAAAAGGACTGACACTCTAACTCTCTATGATTTGAACCTCTCCGGTGAGTCCAGTTTTAGGTTCCGATGCTTCACTACTGGTTTACTGTATCCCTTGGACCTTCTTATTGACGATGAAACACAGAAATTGAATCCGAATTTAATACAAAAGGCACAATGACGACTTAAGTACAAGAGGACTGACACCCTAACTCTCTATGGTTTGAACATCTCCTGCGAGTCCAGTTTTAGATTCCGATACTTCACTTCAGGTTTACTGTCTCCTTGGACCTTCTTATTGACGATGAAACACAGAAATTGCATCCGAATTTAATAGAAAAGGCACAATGCCGACATAAGTACAAGAGGACTGACACTCTAACTTTCTATGATTTGAACCTCTCCTGTGAGTCCAGTTTTAGATTCCGATGCTTCACTTCAGGTTTACTGTATACCTTGGACCTTCTAATTGACGATGAAACACAGATATTGCATCCGAATTTAATGCAAATGGCACAATGCCGACTTAAGTACAAGAGGACTGACACTGTAACTTTCTATTATTTGAACCTCTCCTGTGAGTCCTGTTTTAGATTCCGATGCTTCACTTCAGGTTTACTGTATCCCTTGGACCTTCTTCTTGTCGATAAAACACAGTAATTACATCCGAATTTAACACAAAAGGCACAATGCCGACTTAAGTGCAAGTGGACTGACACTCTAACTTTCTATGATTTAAACCTCTCCTGTTAGTCCAGTTTTAGATTCCGATGCTCCACTTCAGGTTTACTGTATCCCTTGGACCCTCTTATTCACGATGAAACACAGAAATTGCATCCTAATTTAATACAAAAGGCACATTGCCGACTTAAGTACAAGAGGACTGACACTCCAAATTTGTATGATTTGAAAATCTCCTGTGAGTCCAGTTTTTAGATTCCGATGCTTCACTTCAGGTTTACTGTATCCCTTGGACCTTCTTATTGACGGTGAAACACAGAAATTGTATCCGAATTTGATACAAAAGGCACAATGCCGACTTAAGTACAAGAGGACTGACACTCTAACTTTCTATGATTTGAACCTCTATTGTGAGTCCAGTTTTAGAATCCGATGCTTCACTTCAGGTTTACTGTATACCTTGGAACTTCTAATTGACGATGAAACACAGAAATTGCATCCGAATTTAATAAAAATGGCACAATGCCGACTTAAGTACAAGTGGACTGACATTCTAACTTTCTATGATTTGAACCTCTCCTGTGAGTCCAGTTTTAGAATCCGATGCTTCACTACTGGTTTACTGTATCCCATGGACCTTCTTATTAACGATGAATCAAAGAAATTGCATCCGAATTTCATACAAAGTGCACAATGCCGACTTAAGTAGAAGAGGACTGATACTGTAACTTTCTATGATTTGAACCTCTCCTGTGAGTCCAGTTTTAGTTTCCGATGCTTCACTTCAGGCTTACTGTATCCCTTGGACCTTCTTATTGACGATGAAACACAGAAATTGCATCCGAATTTAATACATAAGGCACAAAGCCGACTTAAGTACAAGAGGACTGACACTCTAACTCTCTATGATTTGAACCTCTCCTGTGAGTCCAGTTTTAGATTCCGATGCTTCACTTCAGGTTTACTGTTTCCCTTGGACCTTCTTATTGACGATGAAACACAGAAATTGTATCCGAATTTGATACAAAAGGCCCAATGCCGACTTAAGTACAAGAGGACTGACACCCTACCTTTCTATGGTTTGAACATCTCCTTGGAGTCCAGTTTTAGATTCCGATACTTCACTTCAGGTTTACTGCCTCCCTTGGACCTGCTTATTGACGATGAAACACAGAAATAGCATCCAAATTTAATAGAAAAGGCACAGTGCCGACTTCAGTAAAAGAGGACTGACACTCTAACTTTTTTATGATTTGAACCTCTCCTGTGCGTCCAGTTTTAGATTCCGATGCTTCACTTCAGGTTTACTGTATACCTTGGACCTTCTAATTGACGATGAAACACAGAAATTGCATCCGAATTTAATGCAAAAGACACAATGCCGACTTAAGTACAAGAGGACTGACACTGTAACTTTCTATTATTTGAACCTCTCCTGTGAGTCCTGTTTTAGATTCCGATGTTTCACTTCAGGTTTACTCTATCCCGTGGACCTTCTTATTGTCGATAAAACACAGAAATTGCATCCGAATTTAACACAAAAGGCCCAATGCCGACTTAAGTACAAGAGGACTGACACTCTAACTTTCTATGATTTGAACCTCTCCTGTGGGTCCAGTTTTAGATTCCGATGTTTCACTTCAGGTTTACTGTATCCCTTGGACCTTCTTATTGACGATGAAACACAGAAAGTGCATCCGAATTTAATAGAAGAGGCACAATGCCGACTTAAGTACAAGAGGACTGACACTCTAACTTTCTATGATTTGAACCTCTCCTGTGAGTCCAGTTTTAGATTCCGATGCTTCACTTCAGGTTTACTGTATACCTTGGACCTTCTAATTGCCGATGAAACACAGAAATTGCATCCGAATTTAATAAAAAAGGCACAATGCCGACCTAAGTACAAGTGGACTGACACTCTAACTTTCTATGATTTGAATCTCTCCTGTGAGTCCAGTTTTAGATTCCGATGCATCACTACTGGTTTACTGTATCCCTTGGACCTTCTTATTAGCGATTAATCACAGAAATTGCATCCGAATTTCATACAAAGGGCACATTGCCGACTTAAGTAGAAGAGGACTGATACTCTAACTTTCTATGATTTCAACCTCTCCTGTGAGTCCAGTTTTAGATTCCGATGCTTCACTTCAGGTTTACTGTATCCCTTGGACCTTCTTATTGACGATGAAACACAGAAATTGCATCCGAATTTAATACATAAGGCACAATGCCGACTTAAGTACAAGAGGACTGGCACTCTAACTCTCTATGATTTGAACCTCTCCTGTGAGTCCAGTTTTAGATTCCGATGCTTCATTTCAGGTTTACTGTTTTCCTTGGACCTTCTTATTGACGATGAAACACAGAAATTGCATCAGAATATAATACAAAAAGCCCAATGCCGACTTAAGTACAAGAGGACTGACACTCTAACTTTCTATGATTTGAACCTCTCCAGTAAGTCCAGTTTCAGATTCCGATGCTTCACTACAGGTTTACTGTATCCCTTGGACGTTCTTATTAACGATGAAGTACAGAAATTGCATCCGAATTTAATACAAAGGGCACAATGGCGACTTAAGTACAAGAGGACTGATACTCTAACTTTCTATGCTTTGAACCTCTCCTGTGAGTCCAGATTTAGATTCCGATGCTTCGCTACAGGTTTACTGTATCCCTTGGACCTTCTTATTAACGATGAAGCACAGAAATTGCATCCGAATTCAATACAAAAGGTACAATGCCGACTTAAGTACAAGAGGACTGACACTCTAACTTTCTATGATTTGAACCTCTCCTGTGAGTCCAGTTTTAGATTCCGATGCTTCACTACTGGTTTACTGTATCCCTTGGACCTTCTTATTGACGATGAAACATAGAAATTGCATCTGAAATTAATACAAAAGGCACAATGACGACTTAAGTACAAGAGGACTGACACCCTAACTTTCTATGGTTTGAACATCTCCTGTGAGTCCAGTTTTAGATTCCCATACTTCAATTCAGGTTTACTGTCTCCCTTGGACCTGCTTATTGACGATGATACACAGAAATTGCATCCGATATTAATAGAAAACTCACAATGCCGACTTAAGTGCAAGAGGACTGACACTCTAACTTTCTATGATTTGAACCTCTCCTGTGAGTCCAGTTTTAGATTACGATGCTTCACTACTGGTTTACTGTATCCCTTCGACCTTCTTATTTTCTATGAATCACAGAAATTGCATTCGAATTTAATACAAAGGGCACAATGCCGAATTAAGTACAGGAGGACTGACACTCTAACTCTCTATGATTTGAACTTCTCCTGTGAGTCCAGTTTTAGATTCCGATGCTTCACTTCTGGTTTACTGTTTCCCTTGGACCTTCTTATTGACGATGAAACACAGAATTTGCATCCGAATGTAATACAAAAGGCACAATGCCGACTTAAGTAGAAGAGAACTGACACTCTAACTTGCTATGATTTGAACCTCTCCTGTGGGTCCAGTTTTAGATTCCGATGCTTCACTTCACGTTTACTGTATACCTTGGACCTTCTAATTGACGATGAAACACAGATATTGCATCCGAAATTAATACAAAAGGCACAATGCCGCCTTAAGTACAAGAGGACTGAGACTGTATTTTACTATAATTTGAACCTCTCCTGTGAGTCCTGTTTTAGATTCTGATGCTTCACTTTAGGTTTACTGTATCCCTTGGACCTTCTTATTGTCGATGAAACACAGAAATTGCATCCGAATTTAATAAAAAGGCACAATGCCAACTGAAGTACAAGTGGACTGACACTCTAACTTTCTATGATTTGAAAATCTCCTGTGAGTCCAGTTTTAGATTCCGATGCTTCACGTCTGGTTTACTGTATCCCTTGGTCCTTCTTATTGACGACGAAACACAGAAATTGCATCCGAATTTAATACAAAAGGCCCAATGCCGACTTAAGTACAAGAGGACTGACACTGTAACTTTCTATGATTTGAACCTCTCCTGTGAGTCCAGTTTTAGATTCCGATGCTTCACTACTGGTTTACTGTATCCCTTGGACCTTCTTATTGACGATGAAACACAGAAATTGCATCCGAATTTAATACAAAAGGCACAATCCCGTCTTATGTACAAGAGGACTGACACTCTAACTTTCTATGGTTAGAACATCTCCTGTGAGTCCAGTTTTAGATTCCGATACTTCACTTCTGGTTTACTGTCTCCCTTGGACCTTCTTATTGACGATGAAACACAGAAATTGCATCCGAATTTAACAGAAAAGGCACAATGCCTACTTAAGTACAAGAGGACTGTTACTCTAACTTTATATGATTTGAACCTCTCGTGTGAGTCCAGTTTTAGATTCCGATGCTTCACTTGAGATTTACTGTTTACCTTGGACCTTCTAATTGACGATGAAACACAGAAATTGCATCCGAATTTAATACAAAAGGCACAATGCCGACTTAAGTACAAGAGGACTGACACTGTAACTTTCTATGATTTGAACCTCTCCTGTCAGTCCAGTTTTAGATTCCGATGCCTCACTTCAGGTTTACTGTATCCCATGGATCTTCTTATTGACGATGAAACACAGAAATTGCATCCTAATTTAATACAAAAGGCACATTGAAGACTTAAGTACAAGAGGACTGACACTCCAACTTTCTATGATTTGAAAATCTCCTGTGAGTCCAGTTTTAGATTCCGATGCTTCACTTCAGGTTTACTGTATCCCTTGGACCTTCTTATTGACGATGAAACACAGAAATTGCATCCGAATGTAATACAAAAATCTCAATGTCGACTTAAGTACAAGAGGACTGACACTCTAACTCTCTATGATTTGAACCTCTCCTGTGAGTCCAGTTTTAGGTTCCGATGCTTCACTACTGGTTTACTGTATGCCTTGGACCTTCTTATTAACGATGAATCACAGAATTTGCATCCGAATTTCATACAAAGGGCACAATGCCGACTTAAGTACAAGAGGACTGACACTGTAACTTTCTGTGATTTGAACCACTCCTGTTAGTCCAGTTTTAGATTCCGAAGCTCCACGTCAGGTTTTCTATATCCCTTGGACACTCTTATTGACGATGAAACACAGATATTCCATCTGAATTTAATACAAAAAGGCACAATGCCGACTTAAGTACAAGAGGACTGACACTGCAACTTTCTATGATTTGAACCTCTCCTGTGAGTACTGTTTTAGATTCCGATGCTTCACTTTAGGTTTACTGTATGCCTAGGACCTTCTTATTGTCGATGAAACACAGAAATTGCATCCGTATTTAATAAAAAAGGCACAATGCCGACTGAAGTACAAGTGGACTGCCACTCTAACTTTCTATGATTTGAACCTCTCCTGTTAGTCCAGTTTTAGATACCGATGCTCCACCTCCGGTTTACTGTATCCCTTGGACCCTCTTATTGATGATGAAACACAGAAATTGCATCCGAATTTAATACAAAAGGCACAATGCCGACTTAAGTACAAGAGGACTGACACTCTAAGGTTCTATGATTTGAACCTCTCCTGTGAGTCCAGTTTTAGATTCCGATGCTTCACTTCAGGTTTACTGTATACCTTGGACCTTCTAATTGCCGATGAAACACAGAAATTGCATCCGAATTTAATAAAAAAGGCACAATGCCGACCTAAGTACAAGTGGACTGACACTCTAACTTTCTATGATTTGAATCTCTCCTGTGAGTCCAGTTTTAGATTCCGATGCATCACTACTGGTTTACTGTATCCCTTGGACCTTCTTATTAGCGATTAATCACAGAAATTGCATCCGAATTTCATACAAAGGGCACATTGCCGACTTAAGTAGAAGAGGACTGATACTCTAACTTTCTATGATTTCAACCTCTCCTGTGAGTCCAGTTTTAGATTCCGATGCTTCACTTCAGGTTTACTGTATCCCTTGGACCTTCTTATTGACGATGAAACACAGAAATTGCATCCGAATTTAATACATAAGGCACAATGCCGACTTAAGTACAAGAGGACTGGCACTCTAACTCTCTATGATTTGAACCTCTCCTGTGAGTCCAGTTTTAGATTCCGATGCTTCATTTCAGGTTTACTGTTTTCCTTGGACCTTCTTATTGACGATGAAACACAGAAATTGCATCAGAATATAATACAAAAAGCCCAATGCCGACTTAAGTACAAGAGGACTGACACTCTAACTTTCTATGATTTGAACCTCTCCAGTAAGTCCAGTTTCAGATTCCGATGCTTCACTACAGGTTTACTGTATCCCTTGGACGTTCTTATTAACGATGAAGTACAGAAATTGCATCCGAATTTAATACAAAGGGCACAATGGCGACTTAAGTACAAGAGGACTGATACTCTAACTTTCTATGCTTTGAACCTCTCCTGTGAGTCCAGATTTAGATTCCGATGCTTCGCTACAGGTTTACTGTATCCCTTGGACCTTCTTATTAACGATGAAGCACAGAAATTGCATCCGAATTCAATACAAAAGGTACAATGCCGACTTAAGTACAAGAGGACTGACACTCTAACTTTCTATGATTTGAACCTCTCCTGTGAGTCCAGTTTTAGATTCCGATGCTTCACTACTGGTTTACTGTATCCCTTGGACCTTCTTATTGACGATGAAACATAGAAATTGCATCTGAAATTAATACAAAAGGCACAATGACGACTTAAGTACAAGAGGACTGACACCCTAACTTTCTATGGTTTGAACATCTCCTGTGAGTCCAGTTTTAGATTCCCATACTTCAATTCAGGTTTACTGTCTCCCTTGGACCTGCTTATTGACGATGATACACAGAAATTGCATCCGATATTAATAGAAAACTCACAATGCCGACTTAAGTGCAAGAGGACTGACACTCTAACTTTCTATGATTTGAACCTCTCCTGTGAGTCCAGTTTTAGATTACGATGCTTCACTACTGGTTTACTGTATCCCTTCGACCTTCTTATTTTCTATGAATCACAGAAATTGCATTCGAATTTAATACAAAGGGCACAATGCCGAATTAAGTACAGGAGGACTGACACTCTAACTCTCTATGATTTGAACTTCTCCTGTGAGTCCAGTTTTAGATTCCGATGCTTCACTTCTGGTTTACTGTTTCCCTTGGACCTTCTTATTGACGATGAAACACAGAATTTGCATCCGAATGTAATACAAAAGGCACAATGCCGACTTAAGTAGAAGAGAACTGACACTCTAACTTGCTATGATTTGAACCTCTCCTGTGAGTCCAGTTTTAGATTCCGATGCTTCACTTCACGTTTACTGTATACCTTGGACCTTCTAATTGACGATGAAACACAGATATTGCATCCGAAATTAATACAAAAGGCACAATGCCGCCTTAAGTACAAGAGGATTGAGACTGTAATTTTCTATGATTTGAACCTCTCCTGTGAGTCCTGTTTTAGATTCTGATGCTTCACTTTAGGTTTACTGTATCCCTTGGACCTTCTTATTGTCGATGAAACACAGAAATTGCATCCGAATTTAATAAAAAAGGCACAATGCCAACTGAAGTACAAGTGGACTGACACTCTAACTTTCTATGATTTGAAAATCTCCTGTGAGTCCAGTTTTAGATTCCGATGCTTCACGTCTGGTTTACTGTATCCCTTGGTCCTTCTTATTGACGACGAAACACAGAAATTGCATCCGAATTTAATACAAAAGGCCCAATGCCCACTTAAGTACAAGAGGACTGACACTGTAACTTTCTATGATTTGAACCTCTCCTGTGAGTCCAGTTTTAGATTCCGATGCTTCACTACTGGTTTACTGTATCCCTTGGACCTTCTTATTGACGATGAAACACAGAAATTGCATCCGAATTTAATACAAAAGGCACAATCCCGTCTTATGTACAAGAGGACTGACACTCTAACTTTCTATGGTTAGAACATCTCCTGTGAGTCCAGTTTTAGATTCCGATACTTCACTTCTGGTTTACTGTCTCCCTTGGACCTTCTTATTGACGATGAAACACAGAAATTGCATCCGAATTTAACAGAAAAGGCACAATGCCTACTTAAGTACAAGAGGACTGTTACTCTAACTTTATATGATTTGAACCTCTCGTGTGAGTCCAGTTTTAGATTCCGATGCTTCACTTGAGATTTACTGTTTACCTTGGACCTTCTAATTGACGATGAAACACAGAAATTGCATCCGAATTTAATACAAAAGGCACAATGCCGACTTAAGTACAAGAGGACTGACACTGTAACTTTCTATGATTTGAACCTCTCCTGTCAGTCCAGTTTTAGATTCCGATGCCTCACTTCAGGTTTACTGTATCCCATGGATCTTCTTATTGACGATGAAACACAGAAATTGCATCCTAATTTAATACAAAAGGCACATTGAAGACTTAAGTACAAGAGGACTGACACTCCAACTTTCTATGATTTGAAAATCTCCTGTGAGTCCAGTTTTAGATTCCGATGCTTCACTTCAGGTTTACTGTATCCCTTGGACCTTCTTATTGACGATGAAACACAGAAATTGCATCCGAATGTAATACAAAAGTCTCAATGTCGACTTAAGTACAAGAGGACTGACACTCTAACTCTCTATGATTTGAACCTCTCCTGTGAGTCCAGTTTTAGGTTCCGATGCTTCACTACTGGTTTACTGTATGCCTTGGACCTTCTTATTAACGATGAATCACAGAATTTGCATCCGAATTTCATACAAAGGGCACAATGCCGACTTAAGTACAAGAGGACTGACACTGTAACTTTCTGTGATTTGAACCACTCCTGTTAGTCCAGTTTTAGATTCCGAAGCTCCACGTCAGGTTTTCTATATCCCTTGGACACTCTTATTGACGATGAAACACAGATATTCCATCTGAATTTAATACAAAAGGCACAATGCCGACTTAAGTACAAGAGGACTGACACTGTAACTTTCTATGATTTGAACCTCTCCTGTGAGTACTGTTTTAGATTCCGATGCTTCACTTTAGGTTTACTGTATGCCTAGGACCTTCTTATTGTCGATGAAACACAGAAATTGCATCCGTATTTAATAAAAAAGGCACAATGCCGACTGAAGTACAAGTGGACTGCCACTCTAACTTTCTATGATTTGAACCTCTCCTGTTAGTCCAGTTTTAGATACCGATGCTCCACCTCCGGTTTACTGTATCCCTTGGACCCTCTTATTAATGATGAAACACAGAAATTGCATCCGAATTTAATACAAAAGGCACAATGCCGACTTAAGTACAAGAGGACTGACACTCTAAGGTTCTATGATTTGAACCTCTCCTGTGAGTACTGTTTTAGATTCCGATGCTTCACTTTAGGTTTACTGTATGCCTAGGACCTTCTTATTGTCGAAGAAACACAGAAATTGCATCCGTATTTAATAAAAAAGGCACAATGCCGACTGAAGTACAAGTGGACTGACACTCTAACTTTCTATGATTTGAACCTCTCCTGTGAGTCCAGTTTTAGATTCCGATGCTTCACTACTGGTTTACTGTATCCCTTGGACCCTCTTATTGACGATGAAACACAGAAATTGCATCCGAATTTAATACAAAAGGCACAATGCCGACTTAAGTACAAGAGGACTGACACTCTAACTTTCTATGGTTAGAACATCTCCTGTGAGTCCAGTTTTAGATTCCGATGCTTCACTTCAGGTTTACTGTCTCCCTTGGACCTTCTTATTGACGATGAAACACAGAAATTGCATCCGAATTTAATACAGAAGGCACAAGGCCGACTTAAGTACAAGAGGACTGACACTCTAACTTTCTATGATTTGAACCTCTCCTGTGAGTCCAGTTTTAGATTCCGATGCTTCACTTCAGGTTCACTGTTTACCTTGGACCTTCTAATTGACGATGAAACACAGAAATTGCATCCGAATTTATTACAAAAGGCACAATGCCGACTTAAGTACAGGAGGTCTGACACTGTAACTTTCTATGATTTGAACCTCTCCTGGGAGTCCTGTTTTAGATTCCGATGCTTCACTTCAGGTTTACTGTAGCCCTTGGACCTTCTTATTGTCGATAAAACACAGGAATTGCATGCGATTTTATCACAAAAGGCACAATGCCGACTTAAGTACAAGTAGACTGAGACTCTAACTTTCTATGATTTGAACCTCTCCTGTTAGTCCAGTTTTAGATTCCGACGCTCCACTTCAGGTTAACTGAATCCCTTGGACCTTCTTATTGACTATGAAACACAGAAATTGCATCCGAATTTAACAGAAAAGGCACAATGCCGACTTAAGTACAAGAGGACTGACACTCTAACTTTATATGATTTGAACCTCTCGTGTGAGTCCAGTTTTAGATTCCGATGCTTCACCTGAGATTTACTGTTTACCTTGGACCTTCTAATTGACGATGAAACACAGAAATTGCATCCGAATTTAATACAAAAGGCACAATGCCGTCTTAAGTACAAGAGAACTGACACTGTAACTTTCTATGATTTGAACCTCTCCTGTCAATCCAGTTTTAGATTCCGATGCCTCACTTCAGGTTTACTGTATCCCTTGGAGCTTCTTATTGACGATGAAACACAGAAATTGCATCCTAATTTAATACAAAAGGCACATTGAAGACTTAAGTACAAGAGGACTGACACTCCAACTTTCTATGATTTGAAAATCTCCTGTGAGTCCAGTTTTAGATTCCGATGCTTCACTTCAGGTTTACTGTATCCCTTGGACCTTCTTATTGACGATGAAACACAGAAATTGCATCTGAATGTAATACAAAAGTCTCAATGCCGACTTAAGTACAAGAGGACTGACACCATAACTTTCTATGATTTGAACCTCTCCTGTGAGTCCAGTTTTAGGTTCCGATGCTTCACTACTGGTTTACTGTATCCCTTGGACCTTCTTATTAACGATGAATCACAGAATTTGCATCCGAATTTCATACAAAGGGCACAATGCCGACTTAAGTACAAGAGGACTGACACTGTAACTTTCTATGATTTGAACCTCTCCTGTTAGTCCAGTTTTAGATACCGATGCTCCACGTCCGGTTTACTGTATCCCTTGGACCCTCTTATTGACGATGAAACACAGAAATTGCATCCGAATTTAATACAAAAGGTACAATGCCGACTTAAGTACAAGAGGACTGACACTCTAAGGTTCTATGATTTGAACCTCTCCTGTGAGTACTGTTTTAGATTCCGATGCTTCACTTTAGGTTTACTGTATGCCTAGGACCTTCTTATTGTCGATGAAACACAGAAATTGCATCCGTATTTAATAAAAAAGGCACAATGCCGACTGAAGTACAAGTGGACTGACACTCTAACTTTCTATGTTTTGCACCACTCCTGTGAGTCCAGTTTTAGATTCCGATGCTTCACTACTGGTTTACTGTATCCCTTGGACCTTCTTATTAACTATGAAACACAGAAATTGCATCCGAATTTAATACAAAAGGCACAATGCCGACTTAAGTACAAGAGGACTGACACTCTAACTTTATATGATTTGAACCTCTCGTGTGAGTCCAGTTTTAGATTCCGATGCTTCACTTGAGATTTACTGTTTACCTTGGACCTTCTAATTGACGATGAAACACAGAAATTGCATCCGAATTTAATACAAAAGGCACAATGCCGTCTTAAGTACAAGAGAACTGACACTGTAACTTTCTATGATTTGAACCTCTCCTGTCAATCCAGTTTTAGATTCCGATGCCTCACTTCAGGTTTACTGTATCCCTTGGAGCTTCTTATTGACGATGAAACACAGAAATTGCATCCTAATTTAATACAAAAGGCACATTGAAGACTTAAGTACAAGAGGACTGACACTCCAACTTTCTATGATTTGAAAATCTCCTGTGAGTCCAGTTTTAGATTCCGATGCTTCACTTCAGGTTTACTGTATCCCTTGGACCTTCTTATTGACGATGAAACCACAGAAATTGCATCTGAATGTAATACAAAAGTCTCAATGCCGACTTAAGTACAAGAGGACTGACACCATAACTTTCTATGATTTGAACCTCTCCTGTGAGTCCAGTTTTAGGTTCCGATGCTTCACTACTGGTTTACTGTATCCCTTGGACCTTCTTATTAACGATGAATCACAGAATTTGCATCCGAATTTCATACAAAGGGCACAATGCCGACTTAAGTACAAGAGGACTGACACTGTAACTTTCTGTGATTTGAACCTCTCCTGTTAGTCCAGTTTTAGATTCCGAAGCTCCACGTCAGGTTTTCTGTATCCCTTGGACACTCTTATTGACGATGAAACACAGATATTCCATCCGAATTTAATACAAAAGGCACAATGCCGACTTAAGTACAAGAGGACTGACACTGTAACTTTCTATGATTTGAACCTCTCCTGTTAGTCCAGTTTTAGATACCGATGCTCCACGTCCGGTTTACTGTATCCCTTGGACCCTCTTATTGACGATGAAACACAGAAATTGCATCCGAATTTAATACAAAAGGCACAATGCCGACTTAAGTACAAGAGGACTGACACTCTAAGGTTCTATGATTTGAACCTCTCCTGTGAGTACTGTTTTAGTTTCCGATGCTTCACTTTAGGTTTACTGTATGCCTAGGACCTTCTTATTGTCGATGAAACACAGAAATTGCATCCGTATTTAATAAAAAAGGCACAATGCCGACTGAAGTACAAGTGGACTGACACTCTAACTTTCTATGTTTTGCACCACTCCTGTGAGTCCAGTTTTAGATTCCGATGCTTCACTACTGGTTTACTGTATCCCTTGGACCTTCTTATTAACTATGAAACACAGAAATTGCATCCGAATTTAATACAAAAGGCACAATGCCGACTTAAGTACAAGAGGACTGACACTCTAACTTTCTATGGTTAGAACATCTCCTGTGAGTCCAGTTTTAGTTTCCGATGCTTCACCTCAGGTTTACTGTCTCCCTTGGACCTTCTTATTGACGATGAAACACAGAAGTTGCATCCGAATTTAATACAGAAGGCACAATGCCGACTTAAGTACAAGAGGACTGACACTCTAACTTTCTATGATTTGAACCTCTCCTGTGAGTCCAGTTTTAGATTCCGATGCTTGACTTCAGGTTTACTGTTTACCTTGGACCTTCTACTTGACGATGAAACACAGAAATTGCATCCGAATTTAATACAAAAGGCACAATGCCGACTTAAGTACAAGAGGACTGACACTGTAACTTTCTATGATTTGAACCTCTCCTGTGAGTCCTGTTTTAGATTCCGATGCTTCACTTCAGGTTTACTGTAGCCCTTGGACCTTCTTATTGTCGATAAAATACAGAAATTGCATCCGATATTAACACAAAAGGCACAATGCCGACTTAAGTACAAGTAGACTGAGACTCTAACTTTCTATGATTTGAACCTCTTCTGTTAGTCCAGTTTTAGATTCCGATGCTCCACTTCAGATTAACTGAATCCCTTGGACCCTCTTATTGACGATGAAACACAGAAATTGCATTCGAATTTAATACAAAAGGTACAATGCCGACTTAAGTACAAGAGGACTGACACTCTAAGTTTCTATGATTTTAACCTCTCCTGTGAGTCCAGTTTTAAATTCCGATGCCTCACTTCAGGTTTACTGTTTACCTTGGAGCTTCTTATTGACGATGAAACACAGAAATTGCATCCTAATTTAATACAAAAGGCACATTGAGGACTTAAGTACACGAGGACTGACACTCTAACTTTATAACATTCTATCCTCTCCTGTGAGTCCAGTTTTAGATTCCGATGCTTTACTTCAGGTTTACTGTATCCCTTGGACCTTCTTATTGACGATGAAACACAGAAACTGCATCCGAATTCAATACAAAAGGCACAATGCCGATGTAAGTACAAGAGGACTGACACTCTTACTTTCTATGATTTGAACCTCTCCTGTGAGTCCAGTTTTAGATTCCGATGCTTCACTTCAGGTTTACTGTATCCCTTGGACCTTCTTAAAGACGATGAAACACAGACATTGCATCCGCATATAATACAAAAAGCCCAATGGCGACTTAAGTACAAGAGGACTGACACTCTAACTTTCTATGATTTGAACCTCTCCTGTAAGTCCAGTTTTAGATTCCGATGCTTCACTACAGGTTTACTGTATCCCTTGGACCCTCTTATTGACGATGAAACACAGAAATTGCATCCGAATTTAATACAAAAGGCACAATGCCGACTTAAGTACAAGAGGACTGACACTCTAACTTTCTATGAATTGAACCTCTCCTGTGAGTCCAGTTTTAGATTCCGATGCTTCACTACTGGCTTACTGTGTCCCTTGGACCTTCTTATTGACGATAAAATACAGAAATTGCATCCGAATTTAATACAAAAGTCCCAATGCCGACTTAAGTACAAGAGGACTGACACTCTAACTTTCTATGACTTGAACCTCTCCTGTGAGTCCAGTTTTAGGTTCCGATGCTTCACTACTGGTTAACTGTATCCCTTGGACCTTCTTATTAACGATGAATCACAGAAATTGCATCGGAATTTCATACAAAGGGCACAATGCCGACTTAAGTACAAGAGGCCTGATACTCTAACTTTCTATGATTTGAACCTCTTCTGTGAGTCCAGTTTTAGATTCCGATGCTTCATTTCAGGTTTACTGTATCCCTTGGCATATCTTATTGACGATGAAACACAGAAATTGCATCCGAATTTAATACATAAGGCACAATGCCGTCATAAGTACAAGAGGACTGACACTCTAACTCTCTATGATTAGAACCTCTCCTGTGAGTCCAGGTTTAGATTCCGATGCTTCACTTCAGGTTTACTGTTTACCTTGTACCTTCTTATTGACGATGAAACACAGAATTTGCATCCGAGTGTAATACAAAAGGCACAATGCCGACTTAAGTACAAGAGGACTGACACTCTAACTTTCTATGATTTGAACCTCTCCTGTGAGTCCAGTTTTAGATTCCGATGCTTCACTTCAGGTTTATTGTATCCCTTGGACCTTCTTATTGACGATGAAACACAGAAATTGCGTCCGAATTGAATACAAAAAGCGCAATGCCGACTTAAGTACATGAGGACTGACACTCTAACTTTCTAATATTTGAACCTCTCCTGTAAGTCCAGTTTTAGATTCCGATGCTTCACTACAGGTTTACTGTATCCCTTGGACCCTCTTATTAACGATGAAGGACAGAAATTGCGTCCGAATTTAATACAAAGAGCACAATTGCGACTTAAGTACAAGAGGACTGATACTCTAACATTCTATGCTTTGAACCTCTCCTGTGAGTCCAGTTTTAGATTCCGATGCTTCACTTCAGGTTTACTCTATCCCTTGGACATTCTTATTGACGATGAAACACAGAAATTGCATCCGAATTTAATAGAAAATGCACAATGCCGACTTAAGTACATGAGGACTGACTCTCCAACTTTCTATGATTTGAAAATCTCCTGTGAGTCCAGTTTTAGATTCCGATGCTTCACTTCAGGTT